>NW_026273415.1:0-95950 GCF_020536995.1 Dreissena polymorpha | reverse complement strand
GTTTTACATGAAGCGAAATAACGTAGATCTATGCACGTCATGATCAAGTGCGTTGTAGAAAAACTATATCAGAGTTGAGTTCAGTTTTGCTGCTGATAAATCGGCGTTTCAATGTGTGATTTATTTAATCCACACAAAAACTTCATATTCAACGGATACACATTTTGAACAATGTATCGCAAAACGAAAAGGCAAAAAGATTTCTTTATAACGGCTTTATTTTCGATCAAAATTTGATCCCAATATCTGCAGTAGTTTTTGATAAATTTGCATTTAAACTTTCTCGCAAATACTCATCTATCTATGTACCTACTGTGAAATATGACGTTCGTATTATTGCACTTGATGACCTCGCTGTACTGGGTATAATTTCGCATGCGATGCTGGTAGAATTTGATGAAGTATTGGATTGGAAATTTAAGCGCTTGTGAAATTATTACAGCAAAAAAGTTTTTACTAGCGAGATATTGTTGATTTGAAAAATACTCCACTGCACTGTTGCGTTGAAATTTGATCATAGTACATTTCGCAAAAATATTCATACAAGTTCATATCAAATACAGCGTTAGGTATTAACTCATTTTTCACACACACAATTTTATTTTGTCGAGATGAAGAATGCGAATGAGAAAATGCTAAGTTAACGTATGGCTGGAATTTTCACTAGCGCATAAACTTGTCGAAACTTGTGAAAGTATCGAGTACTTGAGTTAAATATTCTCTGCGTACTTGTGTTGTAACATTCGATGTTTGTATTCGAGTAGTATTAGGGCAACATTTGGTATATGAATAACGAAATCGGGTCGCCTGTTCTGAATTGTAATTCGTGTTTATGTACAACCGACAGTCGCGCGTAATGTGGAAATGTCTTTCTGAGGTACTGACCCAACTCGCTAACGTACGTTGATCAAAATCTTTCAGACATGAAACTTTGCTCAGCGCTTTTCTCAAATATGAGTGTCGACATCTACACGCGTAAAAAATTTGCTATTCATCTTTATCAAGGACTTTGGTATGTAAGCGCTATGCTTTGTCTATACACTGAAAACGCACCAGCCCGTTGGGTATATAAAGCGACACGGACAGCTATTGTCATCATTTTGATTTGAGACTCCAAGAGAGAACATTGACTCGAAATCATGCCGAAATACGCAAACCGACTGCCAAAGTTCGAGGACACAGACGCTGCTAGTGGTAGTAGCGAAACGACTGGCAAGGGCAAGCGACATGCTACAAAGCCATACACTCGACCAGAACAATCGGCGTCAATTGATCTAAAGTCGTTCGGCTATCATTTGAACAGACTTGGAAGTCAGGTTACAGCGTTCGTTAACAGCAGCGACTTCGCTATGTCTAAAGAAGGTCGCGATGTCTGCAAGAAAATGGTATCGTGTATTCAAAAGGCTTCATCTTATCAGCGAGAAGCGAGCGAACATTTGGTTGATGATCAAGAGCGTTTCTTCGAGGATGAGTGGTCTAAACGCGAACGCGCGCTAAAAGAGCAACATGAACTCGAAACCGATAGGATAATAGCGCAGCTCCTATTTGAAAAGAGCAGGCTTTGGATTCGCTTAGAACAAAACTTCAAGAAGAAAAGATGAGGCTATTCGAGGATTGAAAACGTGTACCATATGCTACGATGAGGAAAAAAAGCAGTACCTTGACAAGGTGTGGGCACACTTTTTGTGAAAACTGCTGCCTGATGATGTTCGATGGAGACTGCGCTATGTGTCGAGCTGACGTTACTGGCTGGGTGCGAATGCTTTTCACGGATTAAATGTTTTGACTGTTTTCATATGTTTGATGTTTGTTGTAAAATAAAATGTTTAAATGCATATGATGTGTATGTTGTTAGTCGAGCAGGTTAGATATAGTTTGATTGTATAGTAGAATAACGTTGAGCTTACGAACAATTTCGTATCGAATTGCGATGGATTGAATGCTAAGTATGAGTCATTGTGGAATCTAGCATCTTGTTGCATCAACATGTTTCGAAATGTACAGCGAAATAAAAAAAAAATATAACTCAAACTTGTACGATAAAAAGCCAGTCTTTTGACAAGCTCAATCATTCTCATTTGAGTAAGCAAAGCAAAATGGTCTCCAAACAGCGTGCCGATGTTGGTTTATGTTTGGATGATGAAAGTCATCCGTTGTATCTCACCCCAAGTGAGCTCGACCAAACTTGTCAAAATGTGCACTCTCTTCTCAAAATGACAGACGAAGAAGCTGGCAATCAGTTTCAATCCCGAGAAGACGAAGAAGCTGTTGATTTTTTAACGCAGCTTGTACAGAACAATTCTAACGACTCGTCAGGTTCGACTAGTAAAAGGATTCGAATAAACGCAAAGCTATTGCCAATAATAACGGCCAAACTGCCAAAAAACCTAAAGGTTCGCGAAATACAAAACAGGACCCGATTTCAACTGGAAACAAGCAGACTGACTTTGTAGAACAGTATCTGAAGAAACAACAGAGACTAAAATCGCTGCACGCTGATGCTCGTACTAGGATCGCGTTTATTGAAAAATCGTTACAATATGTACAATCCAAAGAAAGCGATGAGCCAACGGTTTGCTCTTTTCTGTCAAAGGCATCTTCAAACATTGCGCTTGCTATAGAAAGCATCTCAAGTGAACTACAAAACAGTGGCGATGTTGACTCGTGCCGAATATGCAAAAATGAAGACAATCCACCAACAGTTATAAGCAAGACGTGCGGACACGGGTTTTGCTGTATGAAGTGCATAGTGAAGTATTTGGAATACGTCTACAACAAAAATTCTGGGCGACTTATTTGTTTGAAATGCAAACATTCATACGATAAGAATGCAACATGTCAACTTGGTGCTTGCTATGGCATTGTTGGTTGATACATTGAAAGAATAAATCATATAAAACATGTAATCTGTGTTTTTTTTTTTCACATGCTTGAAATGAATGTTATATGCTTACACGACTTCAGGCTCATATTGGCCTTAAAAAATAGCGGAATGAAAACTCAGATGAACACACGTTATTGTTCAATATTTTGACCCATTCCACATATCAATGTTTCATCATAAGTAAGCGTTTTTTTCAACAGTTTTGGGCTTGAAAACATATTGATATTAACTGTGATATATTGCAAGGAAGCAACGATGTTTGATTTATCTACGTCACGACACAAAATATGGTTCATATGGTTGTTGGTTAATTTGAGTAATATCGCTATGAATATGGCTATGGGCTTTAGTCGAAATCTCATCAGCTTGACTCAAATGCGAATGCGTGAAATTGACAATTACCATAAATGAATACAAAATAGGAAAATTAAGGTCATGGGTATAAATACCTCGCTTTTGACACAACTTAATCATTCTTACTTGAGTTTTCAAAGCGACATGGCCTCCAAACAACTTACAAATGCTGGTGTTCAGTTAGGTGATGAAACTCATCCATTGAATTCAACATCCAGTGAGATCATACAAAAGCATCCAATTTTGTACTCACTTCTCACAATGACTGACGAAGAATTGAAAACAGAATATCGCTCGCGAGAAAACGATGCAGCAGCTAATTTCATGGCTCAGCCATCACAGCAATGTTCCAACGACTCAACAGGTTCAACTAGTACAACGACATCGAATAAACGAAAAGCTATTGCTAATTCTGACGGTCAAACTGTCAAAAAACCAAAACGAAACGCAAAACAGGACGCTATTTCAACTGAAAAGAAGCATGAAGACTTTTTCGAAGAGTATTTAAAAAAACAAGAGATACTAAAATCGTCGCACGGCAAAGCTCAGATAAAAATCGACAGTCTCAATAAGGCGCTAAGGTACGTTAAATCTGTACCAATTGATGAGCCGAGGTTAACATCGTGCGTAACAACTGCAGCTACAAACATTTCCAATGCAATTGATTTGATTATTTCAAACCATCTAAAAAGCAGCAGCAAAATCGACTACTGCAGACTATGCAAACTTGAAAGCAATCCACCTAGAGTGTTCAGCAAGAAGTGTGGGCACGGGTTTTGTTGTCTAAATTGCTTTCCAAAGTACATGGAATTTGTAAGTGCTAACACTGGTGAACAAATTGTTTGTTTGAAATGCAAAATACCATATGATTGTCACACTGGTTGTTTTGGACCAGGTTATTTCATGTTTGGCTAGCAATTTATCAATAAAATCTATGTTAAACCTTACATTTGTGTTTTTGTGTTATATGATTATACATAGAGTTGTGAGTGAAAGAATCTGAAAATACTGAAAACTGCCATTTCACACAATCAGACAAGTAGAAGGTTGTGCTTGCTAGCAGTAATAGGCTCTCGGAATGGCAATCTCTTTTGAACCAGACCAGTTATGTAAGCCGAGTATGAAAATTCTCATCTTCTTATTCATATAGACAAATAAAACAAATCTGAACAAAAAATTGGCTTGTGGTTGTGCTTGCAAGGTCACACACACACTGTAATATGCGCTCGGAATGGCAATCTCTTTTTGTACCAGACCAGTTGTGTAAGCCGAGTATCAAAATTATTGTATTCTTAATCATATAGACGACTAAAACAAATCTGCACAAAAAATTGACTTGTGGTTGTGCTTGCTAGCTCAAGCAGACACTGTAAATTGCATTCAGTGATTTCTCAAATCATATCAGAGCTAGGACTTGAACCTAGATCTCCTTCTGCAAGAGAAGGCGTTCTTCCTTGAACCACTCTGAGAATATGAACTGAACATCACTTCACACATAACACACACAATGAGTTTTGTGGCCAGACATAAATGTGCTGACAAAAAACCATGCTTTCAAAATAACCTGTATATACTTTTTTTCTCATAATTTGCATCATACCTGCTATGTTGGATGTGTACTAAAATTGTCAAATATTCTTCTATAGATATCAATCTGAACCAAAAACTGACTTGTGGTTGTGCTTGCTAGCTCACACACACTGTAAGATGCCTTTCAAATATTGACACTGAAACAAGACAGCAGATGCACTTAGATTACATGTATTTGTAGACAGATGAATGTCAAGGTCATTTTGCATTAGGCTGTTATGTAGGCTGTGTATCAAAATTATCATATCTTCTCTTATAGACATGAAGAGACAAAATCTGAACAAAAAACTGACTTGTGGTTGTGCTTGCTAGCTCAAGCAGACACTGTTAGATGCGCTAAGTGAATGACTGAATCACTGCACAACAAACACACACAATGAGTTTTGTGGACAGACATGAATGTGCTGACAGAAAACCATATTTTTCTAAATTGCATTTATATACTTTTTTTCTCATCATTTGCATCAGAAATCTTATGAGAGCCATGTATAAAAATTCTCATATTCTTATCCATATGCATGAATAAACCAAATCTGAACCAAAACATGGCTTGTGGTTGTGCTCGCTAGCTCAAGCAAACACTGTATGATGCGCTCAGTGAATCACAGTATCACGGCACAACAAACACACACAATGAGTTTTGTGGACAGACATGAATGTGCTGACAAAAAACCATATTTTTCTAAATAGCATTCATATACTTTTTTTTCATCCACTTTCATCTGAAATTGTTATGCGTGCTTGCTTGAAAAATTTGCAAATACATACACTATAGGCAATGATAATAAAAACTGACTCGGGACAGACTTACAAATGGGTTTGCTTGTTGATACACACATTTGTGTTGAGTTGAAAGAAAGATTGTTGTGACCAAACATTCACATGTTGGCAAAAAGCAGAATTTGCATTTTGGTGTGTATATAGATTTTTTTGCAGTTTTAGACATCAAATATTTTTGTGAAGAAGACTTTGAAATGGACAATTATGCATTCTATGGATAAAATATGAAAAGTGAGCCTCTTTAGAAGTATGCTGACAAATCAGTTTTTTTTCACATAAAGTGTCATATTAAATGTAAACTTTGGTCAGATATTGTTCAACCTATGACATGAGATGAAATATTCAGTCACGGTGTTAGCAGCACTCGGTTACAAGTAAATACTGAGTGTTCATTCATTGTAGAAATCAGCTTTGTATGGAAGAGTTTGATGTTTACAAATAACCTACAGTCAAAAAAGTCTAATGCCGCTAAAAAACAAAACAACACATATCAAGTGTTAAACTGACTGACTTTGTATAAATCAGAAGTTTTCACAATAATCTGAATTGCAAAACACATTTTGTAAAGAGCATATAACTTTTGGTACCAAAATCTACACAATATGATTTATCATGTACTTCATTTTTCTTTGTTTACATTTGAGATGTGTTGACATTTCAACAATACACGGTTTTGTCTATCACAAAAAAACAAAACCATTTTCGTGGTACTTGCTTGTCATATCATCCATGTTTTGACAGAATTCATCGTTTCTTGAACTCTCAATCCAAGAAAGAAAGCCTTAACATGCCTCACATACATGTATCGATACTGTACATAGAACAACACCCATTTTTCGGAAGGTTCGGATGAAACTCATATCTTTGAACGTTGTATTTCTCCAAAAAGCAAAGTAAACTACAAACTTTTTGTCAAGCATGAATTAAAACTATCTTTTCTAGAACTAATGACACCGCATATTCCGCAAAATTCGGCTTGTTGATAAAAATACTCGTCGATGAAAACATAAAACACTTTGTTTACATACAATTGGGGCTTTTGTCGACTTTGTGAAATTTCGTGTTTTGGGGAAGGGACATGCATTTCGAGTTTTATGCTGTTGAACTGAAAAACGGCAGGCTATAAAAGGCGAATCGCTTGTGTTTGAATCATTTCGATTTTTGAAACTGAACGAACAACACGCATAATGAGTGCCAGAAAAGCTTGCGAGCAATGGATGTTAAGTGTGGAGAAAAGTGGCAGTTTCCAGGCATGGTTAGAGAGACAGAATAAACATCATGAGAATAAGTCGTCAGCTGGAAACAACAAAGCAGCTTGTGACAGATGGATTAAGAGCATGGGCGAAATGCTGCCAACTGTGTATGACACTACGTTAGTGATTGTGTGTCATAGGTGCAAAAACTTTTTTTCGATGGTGAACTTTTGCCGTAGATGCGAGGCCCTCAGCTGTGTGTCATGTACGCGGATCGACGATCGCTGCGAATGGTGTGGCGAAATTCAGGGTTACGGCCAAAAGAGAGGAGTGAGGCTTTTGCATCTGTGATCGAGCGGACTATGTGGGCTGATCTAGTGGACTATGTAAACTGTTGTACGTTGTTGTTGCGAAAGATTGAATGTTTGAAATATTGATTGTTGCAGAATAAAATCGTTTGAAACTACATATACATAGTTGTTTGTATTTGCTTTGATTAGAGTTGGATAATATAGTTTGAGAAAACATACGACACTGGGTTATATCAATAACTAACTCAATAGCGAAATCAAACATTCGTGCAAACAATAGTACTTGTTTTTCAACTTTGCGTTTGGTAGTTGCATGAATAAGTATATGTTACTACAAGAACAAGAACAAAACAAATTAAACGGTTCATGATATTTATTTACAACACGATCATACAAAACATACTCATGTGTCTATCAATAGTCTTGTTCCTGGACCCACCATTCGCAAAAACTGGCAATGTGGTGAATGTTTATGGTGTTCCAAGAAAGCATCGTCTGTAGATTTCCAATGATACAACACAATGCCACAACGAAAACATTTGCAACGATCGTGTTGTCCCAAGTAGTACAACCCGCACGAAGCAAGCTGGTATTTGTTTGGCTGTATTTGGGGCGACCAATGCTCAAACGTTTTCAGTCTGTCGATATAGTTGTTCATAAACATACTTCTTTCATTCGTGCAAAAAGCGTCGGTATCATCCATGATATGATATGATATTATATTACACATGCAATTGGTTATTTCAACATCTTTATACATTTTTTGTCTCAAAAATACTCTTGGTCAAACGTTACGAGTTTTGTTCTCTTGGCTTTTGAGCTCAACAAAATCCCATTAATGGTTTGAAGTCGTTTTGTGGGATCTTGGTGTGTCCAGCACAAATCATATTTCGGATTGATCAGAATAACCTCAATATCGACATAGTACACAATTTCCGTATCTGTCGCTTTCCAACATTGATCTCGCGTCGAAAATGTAAACTTCACATCTGGATAGAGATCCATGATGTACATTTCGACAGCTTTGTTCCACTTTTCAATATTCAAACGCAACATATGTCGAAAAAATCCCAAATCTTTGAGTTCAACGGCTAGCATTGTTTAGGTGTATAGAGTCAATTTTCAAGTTACTACCTATATAACATTTTCTACCAAACAAACAAACACATGTTAACGTTTCAACAAGTTTATTCAATGTTTAGGACATCGACAATTGACAGGCACGCAGTGACAGGTCCAGCATCGGTGCATTCGGTTTATACGTCGCTGTGTTATTTTGCCCACGCTGAGAAAGAATGGAGGACGTTTCGCCACCGCAATTTCAGCTTCCCAGTCTTCGGTTTTCGTTTTTGGAGTGACCACCCCGATGCTGGTATTTTCTGAAACAGAAAAAGCAAAAGTTAACAACTAAATGAACAATGCTTACAATAAAAACTGCTATGAAAACACAATATCTTATCAACACAACTTACTTTTCATCTCGGACTGGCTTATTTCTAAGTCCCAATTCTCAGTCTGTGGAACTTGAAATTTATTTGCTGGTACAGACATGTTGTCGCTTTGGTGTTTAAATCAAAAATGATTTGAATCAATAGTCATGTAGCGCATTTTATATCCAGCGAATGTTTGAGAACCACTAACCCAAAGTTGTTGTCACTTGTGTTCGTGTACAGAATATTGAGAATTTTGTTTGCAGTATTGTATTGACAAGAAACAAAGTTGTACTTTGTTTGCACCAAACGCTCAATTTCATCACGAAGTGTTGTTGAGTCATCTTGTTGTGAGACCTTATCTATTTTATCACGAATATTTTTTGTGCGAAATGAGTCAAGTTGTTTGTTCCAAAATTCAGTGGTGCATTTGGGTACGAGTGTTTGACCATAACGTTTGATTAGACACGAAGCCAGTTTGTCATGCGTATGCTTTGAAAATGTAAGTACTCCAATCATACTCAACGCGTTTGTCAAGTAATAGCTTGTAGCTGCCATATCTTTGGTACATGTGTTTGAAAAATAAAGGTGACACTGATGAACCTCATTGCCGTAGATATCTTCGTAATCGGTCTGTTCACACAGCAGAAAATCAAACCCATTGCTTTTAGAATCACTAAACCTGAGCTTCACAAACTGTATGAATTCAGATTTTGATTTATGAATGACAACTTGTTCTAAATCTGTTTGTGTGAAATTAACAGGCAAAACATGTTTTTCGTTGATAACAATGTAACACGATGAATCAAAATCAAAGTTTTGATTTATGTGTGTTGCTAACAACTCGGGTTGGTTTGATTTGATGAGTGCATTTAATTTGCTTTCGCCTTTCCTTTCGATGCAACGAGCCATATCTGTTTTCAAAACCTACTTTTTCAAGCTTTTAACACTAACTTTGTAACATGACGGGTTGTATATAAAGCGAAACGACTAACTGAATGCGTCTCATTTACAATCTGACAACCAAAGCGACAACATGTTCGTCCAAACATTGTGCGAAAAATTCATTCGCGAGAAAAGAAATTTCAATGCGAATGGTCACCAGAAGAAGTACATGTTTAGCGTTACATGTCCTTTCACAGATGTCGAGGGACTGCGTTTTACGTCGATAACGAACAGTCCGTATGACTACTTGAACTACAAGCCAACGCTGGACCATGTGTTTCTCGATGAACCGACACTAGCTGCGTTTGAACGATATGTTGACTTGATGTTTTCTGTTGCCGATGAAAAGATTGATATGTGCTACTTCAAAATATTGAAAACATTAGTACCAGAACATTTCGCAACTCTAAACGAGCGCATAAAGAAGGGTAGATACATGCAGTCGAATCCCACGTTAAACTACAGACTGCCGATATGCATAATACCAGTGTTGGAGTTGCACGGAATCGAGGAGTTTAGCAAAGTCTATTCGGTGAAATCCACTTGCCTATCTTTGGAAAGGACTCAGATACGATTGAAGCTGAACACCTACTTTCGAGCAGTCATGACATTACTCGATTGTTCGGAAAATGATATCGTGGAAATATTGGTGAAAAAAGGAGTGCTACCGAGTAAAAACTTTCAGCTTGTCAGTACACAGAAAGAGCTCACAATAGGTCTGAAAATTGTGAGAAGCTGTGGTGAAATATACGAAGCGTTGCAAACTGGCATCGAAATGAGAGAGATGAATGCTAACGTATACTCACTACAACCAAATTATGGATATCCAAATACAAATTTGTGTCAGGCGTTAGAGGTTTTGTTTGTGATGCATCCTTTGTACCGCAAGCACATCAACAGTCTTCACATTGAAACGGAGCTGATCGATGGGGGAAAAGGTAGACTAGTCAATGCTATTCCTAATCGCAAACGCAAATTTGTTGAAGATCCAAAGGATCAGTCGAGTCTCCCCAAAAAGATGCTTTGCAAAATTTGCAAAACAAATGAAATGCCTTGTTCTGATGTGAAGGCATGTTCGGAGCAAAATGAGATAATCAGTATGCCGGTCGATTTGTCAATCGTGAAAGAAGAAATTGCGGAAACGTTTATCCCAAAACAAGAGGTACAAGAAGCCCCAATGCCCGTTAGCGAAATGTTACATGAAGAAGACCCATGTAAAGTTTACTTCATCAATCAGTGTCAAAACGAAGAACACGAAGATATGCTCTCTCAAGCGGTTAGAACATGCATTCCCAACATTCACATCCCACCGAACTTTGTCGCATTTTGTGTGTCGAAGGAATTGCTGACAAACGGCCTCGTTTTGTACATTCCTGCAGATTTTGTGTTGTAGTCTGTTGTGTGCAAATTTTTTGTTATATAGCTATTACATGTGTTTTGTTAGATGAATGAAATAAAAACCAGCTATGTTGCGCTTCATACTATTTGTCTTGTTTGTGTCTCTATGTAGCTGTAACGATAACTGCTTCAAGAAATCGCCAGAGCGCGATCTGGGTATATACAATGGTGCATTCTCGATCGTTTCCTATGATGATGCGCTAGACAAGTTACGCAAAATTGTATATATTCCTGAGAGAATGTACACAACGCAATATGATATTCTCGAGGCCATACGAAAAGTCATAAATCAAAATTTGGGCGTGAAAGACAATTATTTGACCATTGAAAATCACAGGGACAGGTTTTGTTTCCAAATCAAAGGCACACTCTTTTTGATTTTGACGCCGAATATAGGTAGGATGCTAGCTACTGATTCTCTATGGCGATTCTTGGTACCAGACAATACATCTAATCATGTTGCTGACATCGAAAAACGCAGTTCCGAAGAATCACACAATAATGGTTCAACAACCACAAGGCAGGAACGAAAAAATGATATTGTCAATTCGACTGTTGCATACAATAAAATCAATAACACAACGCTTGAAAATATCACCAACAATATTTCAAGAACCAGAAGGCAGGAACGAAAAAATGATAGTGTAACTTCGACGGTTGCATACGAAATTGACACACAAGGATACAATAAAATCAATTACACAACGCTTGGTAATATCACCAACAATGGTTCAACAACCACAAACGTTGACGAAAATAGCGAAAACATATCTGTGGTCGTTATAATCGAAGGTGTGTTTGCCATACTAGCATGTTTTGCAATTATTCTCGGACTGATAATATTTGTGTCAAATGTCATGAAAAAACAACGAACCTAAAATAAATATAAAAGACCTTTACAAACGCATCTTGTCATTCTTGATGTTCTAAGCCAAGCATGCGGTCGTTGATCATTTTGTGTTTTTGCATAGTTGTCCGCGCTGACACAACATTTCAAAACGTTTCTTCATACGGTTTACAAAACTGTTACTGCAATAACTGCGATCCGTCAAAAATCATTGGTAAAATATTTAATGGGTCTTGCTACTTCATCAGTATAGAGCAACAGTTGAAAGTTAATTACAAGTTTTCAACGCCAGTCAACGTAAGTAAAACTGTTAATAGCACCGACTATAATGCATACGATGTGGTCATTTTTGGACATAAAAACATTCATCTAAAAACGGTTTTCACTCAAGTAAGCAACGAATTTATTTTGAACAACATTCAAGGTTCTATCAAGATAGCGCTGTTCAACAACAAAGATAGGCCTGCTCAATGCGTTCATTTGTTCAAACGAAAATATTTGGGCGTATCATGCGAAACGGCTAACGTAGCGCTGTTAAAAGCGGATCGAGGAGAGTTTGTGACTGTGTCACCTTTCAATCCGCGTGCGTACAAGACATGTTCATTTGACGAAAACGCAGCAGCGTCGATCACATCACCTAAAACTTGTTTCGTGGTGAATGAAGATGGCCAGTGCTTACCAGCAGTGCTGCAAACAGAAGAAGAGTTTCAAAACGCTTTTGACTATCTGATTAACAGAACGCACGACCCGAAGGTAAATGCAATATCTCAAAATTTGATGTTTAAAATTGACAGTCTGAACGAAACGCTCGAATTAAACGATTACGCGATAGTTTATTCGCGAGTGACATATGATGAGGACAATACGTGCTTGTATATCGACGTGAATGAAAAATCTATTTCGTATGAAAATTGTACGACAACACGAACTCTGTGTCAAATTAGAATTCCTGGTATGGGACTGGATTCACCGAGTGACGATGATTCCAAAATAAACAGCTTTTGGGTCTTATTTATTGCACTTACATTTGTGGTTGTTTCTTTGGTTATAGTTATAGTTATTGCGTATGTGTTGCAAGGATTTCAATCTAGACGTTTACAAACTACTACAACAGTTCAAATAACAAGCGCCTAACTCGAGTATAAAACCATTCACGCAAAGTCAGTAGTTGTCATAACGTAAAAAAATGTTCAGCTGTGAGTTTGTGGCTGCGATGGTAGCAAATTACTTGGAATGCAAGCAGTTTGAGGACTCAAATGACACTCTTTGTGACATCGTCGAATGTGTGATTTTGCTTGTAAATAGCACTGTTACGATGCATGTTCTTACAAAAGATGAACTGGCCATAGCTTGTTTTGATGAAGACTATTTCCCCGAATTGCTTGAACAAAAGCTGAACAATGGTTTGAGCTGGGATGTGTTTGTGACTGCATTTGTTTTGTTTGCGGCCGTCGTACGTGAAATATCGAATTACAACGCTGAAGGCTTCTACCACCTGAATAAACTACAGAACGTGTTCCGTAAATATAGACTTACTGACTGGGTTGCAAATCAACCTGGTAAATGGACATCGTTTGTACAGTATTGTAAGCGAGTTTGTTGAATAAAAAGTAGAAAACAAACAAATTTGTGTTAAGTTGTTTTATTCAGTATCGCATTCACATTCAACTTCACTTTTTATAGATAACGATATGTTTGAAATCAAATTTTCGAATAATTCATACTCATCGATAATGTCTTTGAGACCAATCATATCGATGATTTCTTTGCACATATCAGAACCATTGGTTTTAAGCAAACTGTGTTTCTAATCAACCACACCATCGCGGTCAAAAATGTTGAAATATAGTTTTGTATCGTCTGGTCTGTCCATAACAAGCATCAAGTCGTCCTCGTCGTCATCTTCACCTAATCTAACATACACAGTCAAATGAACTGTTAGTCCAAAGCATGTGATTTTGACCTGATAATCGAATTCGGGTGTAGGTTCATAGTCCGGAGAAAACAATGCATATGGTTCAAATGTTTCAGATTTATACATGCGAAACAATTTCACCCTAGGCTCCTCTGTGGATTTAATGCTCATATGCTTTGAAATAATCTCCCACAACTTGTTTGCAGCAGATTGAGATTGGATTTTCCATTTTCTTTTCTGAATACGTTTCTGCTCTGGTGTTTTCGAACGAGCATTGAAGCATATGCTTTGATAGTTTTCCATGTTCTGAAATGTGACCAATGTGGCAACGTTAACAGACAAAGTGAAATGGTTTGTTATACAGATCGTTACCAAATTTGCATATAAAAGCTCTGCACAAAAAGTAAGCTTCATTTCATTTGTTGATGTTTGCGACTATATTTCTTGGCATTTTGCTTATTCGATTCATCATCGAAGAACGAAACCCCGATTTTTGGGATCGCAAAACGACTAAACTTGACAACAACAAGAAACCATGATCGGTGTTACAATGCTTGCGATGATCTGTATTCAAGACTTACGATGGTGGTTTTCTGTTAGAAAAATACGAAAAGAATGCATACGGGAAATGAAAGAACTTCGTGAGGACTTTCGAACAGATTGTTGCTGTGGTCGCAAAGTCTGCACCAAACTTATGGCGAAACTTAAGCTGGAGAAAGAGCAAGCAGTGAAAGACTCGCATACGTGTATCATTTGCTACAATAACGAGAAAACCTGTGCCGTGACACCATGCATGCACCTTTTCTGCGTAAACTGTTGCTGGCACATGCATATGCACGGGAACAAATGCGCTGTTTGTAGAAGTGAAATGTTTGGTTGGACGCCGATTCATTGGACTGACTAGCAGTAATAACTTTGTGTTTATGCTTGTGTGTGTATTTGTGTGAATAGTATCGTGAAATAAAATGTTGAAATGAATTTCATGTTTTAGTTGTTAGTTGGTAGATAAGATGCAAGTATATTAACATTATGGTTTTTATCTTGCTGCGTGAAGAAAACAAACACGAAAACAAACACGCAAGTTTACTGTTTTTACTCTTTATTTTCGACATACAACAAACAACATTTATACATACAATATTTAGTTCATAACATTTTCTTCTCTGCGCTTTCGGCTCAGACTACGACTGAACACTTTTGTAAAGCTTCTCTTTCTAGTTCTTGACCGCTTTTCATCGTTTTCGCTAGGTTCGTTGACAGACATTGGTTTTTGGTTTTCCTTAGACTCGTTTTCTCTTCTGAGCAATTCGTTATCATACGCGGTTTTGTTGTGAAATGTAAGAAGTTGTGGAATGCGTTTAAGAAACATCACCACTTCTGTCATGCCTAGGTGCTCAGCGAGTTCGATCATGTTTACCAGACTAGAGATTGACTGCCAATCCGAGTAATCTAGCGTGAGACCGTTACATTGGTACTCAGACAGGTTCATGAGAATTTCAAACACGTTCATCAATTCTTGAACACTGTACTTCGGCTGAATCTTGACATGATTTGTCTTAACGTTAGTGAACATTTTCACAATTGCTGCTGGGTATGATCTTTGTTCTTTGCCCACATAAAATACAACCCTGTCTTTGCTTTGTTTAAGCGACTGAATGAGCTTTGAAGAGATTTCAATACCAATATCGTACTTCAGTTAAGTGAACAAGCGATTAGTGGCTTCGGTGTCAGTGACCCGTTTAATATCTTTAACGTTTATGGTTGACATGGTTGACATGGTTGTGTGTGGTTTGAGTGTTTCTATAGAAAAACTAACCTTAAATAGATTTTTATCGCAGTTTTCCAAACCGTAATTTGTGATTGTATAGACAGTTGAACATCCACAAAAAGTCATGTTTTTTCTTGAGCTGGGAATCACATCCTATAGTGTTAATCATAACAAGAAAAACATAAACGCCTAAAAGCGAGTAAGGACAGAGTGAAGTGTTTCTCGAAGTTTTGTATGTATCGTAAATAAACTTTATGTATGTGGAATTGTTAACCGTACTTTCGTCAAACAGAGAGAAAAAATTGTAAGCTTTCAGTCGGTTGTATCCACACATTGGATAACCAAACACTGAGTCAAAATGACTTGTTATTTCGCTAGTTGTCAATTTCGTGAACAGCGACATGCGTTCATCGTCTTTGAACTCATTGAGAACCATCGTGACACACGTTTGAATTCCGCACCCGAGTTTCGAGTTAATATCTACTAGCTTGATTTCGAATGTGCGTATTTGCTCTTCGTATTCTGTTATGTACTGCAAAATGCATAGCGAACATTCGTTGTGATGTCTCGAGTACATGGGTGAAAACAAGTAGGTGTTTTGAGCTAACTGTTCGTCTTCGTCAATAATCAAATCCTCATCGATATCCATTGATAAAGAAACACATGTGTACAGTTCAATGGTACAATTTATTTAACATATATACGAAAATATGACAAATACAAGTCAACATAATCATACAATATTGCAACAACGTAGTCATTGGTCATCATCGCTCAATTCTAGATCACTGAGTATTGTTTTTTCCTTTTTCGGTTTCTTAACAGTTTTTTTTTCACCAGATTTTCGCATTATCTTAACAGCCAGAGCGTTCATAATTTCCTCTTCATCATCATTCAGCGTATCTGACATTTCTGCATCGGAGATGTCGATATCGGCATAGTTGCGTTTTTCCTCAACCTTGGAAGATTTGATTCGCTCTATCAAAGAAAACATGGTTTCGTCTTCCCCAGAACCGAGTATTTTGTTGAGCACATCAATTGGAACTCGATCGAAAACCTTGGAGCTCACAGTCTTCAAAACATCGTCTTGCAGGGTTTTTGTTTTCTTGATGCCCTTTATCAGATGCTGCGTTCTTACTTTGAGGCGTCTGTACTGCGCTAGTTTGGTATCAATCTGTTGTAATTTCTTAGAAAGGTCTTCTAACTTCGAACTATAGTTAGGCGACACGAAGACACCTGGCTCGACTTCAGAAACCCAATTCCTTTTCACGCCGTGTTGCAGGACAGCATTTGCAAACTCATTTATTCGTTCACGGTTGTTCAGCATTTGTTGTGCCATCGTTGAAAGTTATTGCGAGTGTGCTTATTTCGTTAAACGCATCAATATATATACGTGTGAAAAAATAATGCACGCCTTACTTGTTCATCATTGGCTTGAATAATCGAATGTAGTACGCCTCTTTGGCTTTACGCACGTGCTTGTCTCGCTCTGTCTCCAAAACGAATACAGTGTACCGTTCCTTAACATCGCACAAGTGTTTCCCACATTCTATCAAATGGTCAGTAGCTCGACACAAATGCTGCTCTGTTCGAATATGAGAGTTGTGTGTATGAATGCGTTTTCTCAGATTAATGGTCTCTCCAATGTACTCACCGCAGCAAGTGTTGCACTTCAGTACGTATATAACATCTGTTGATTTACAAGTTAAGTTCTCTCCATCTTCCACTATATACACAAAACCACAATTAAACTGAAAACTATTTCCACTCTTTATTTGAGAACATAAAGTGCAACGCATACCGTTACATGGTTTAACTTTGTAATCCATACAAATTTCGATATTTCGAGATTGTGAATAAAAATGTGTTTATACGCTTTTTTTTACGCAAACGTGAAGATCAGCTGGTACAGTGAAATTTATTCCCTGTTCTTGCATAGCCAACGTAATGTCAAAACACGAACAGTTTTGCGAATTGAGCTGACTGAGATGTAACGTTTTACTAACGTTTGTGAAACAAAACTCGATTGTCAAGTCGAATATGCACACGTTTTCGTCTCCGATATCGTCTAGTATGGTTTCAAAAATGCTCTCGAGCAGTTCATACGAAGACATTGTAAATTGTGACAAGATGCATTCATCAACATGGATCCAAAATTCTTGAATGTAACCCTGGCTCTCGCTTTCAATCGTATACATGTCCTCATACGAAGAAGTCATTGTGAGTTGTGACAAGAACGGATACAAACGGTTTGATATATGTCATCAGTTTAAAACATTATCGTTACGACTAGCGATGTTGTGCAGTGCAACTATGAAGCAAATAACAGCCATCACAAGCACAATGAATCCACCAACACAAACAGCGACAGTTTCCCAAAACGTTAATTTTCTTAGTCCCGGTTCGTCATTCAATGTACTTTTACCCAACAAAACCTCGCAAATCGTGGGACTGTGTTTGCATTTTTCGATTGAAATGGTCTTTGATCGCATATCGACATACGTGCATTCTTGTCCACTGTTCGTCCTTTTGTTGTACACAATGAAGTGTTCGCTTGTGACAGAACTGTCATCTATATTTTTTATTTGAAACTTTGCCTCACTCATATTGTGTGCAGTGTTCTGAGTAATGCTAACCAAATATGAAACAACCGTATTATCCAAATTGTAAACACTAGCAATACTTGAGTGCGAACAATTTGCATCAATCCGAAAACATTTGCCATTTTCCGCTTTCACAGCACCAATATCGCAGTACGTGAAATTAGCCAATTGTATTTGTGGTACGCGAATGAAATGACCATTTCTCGCTATAAGCACAGCATTCGTGCTCTCGGTACAATTCTCAATTTGATACGTATTTCTGAATAACGACATACAAATCTTATCAACAGTTGTGCCATCTTTGGTGCTGAAGACAGTAAGTCGATATGATGAAGCCTTTTTCGCGAGAATAACTTCGTTACTCACTTGTTTCACTATTTGACTTAGCATCGCACGTAAAGCATGATTACGTTCGTTGATAATCAAGAGTGTGTATTCACGAAACGGAGAAAAATGCGTATTAGAGGAAATCTTGAATGATGAATCCAAGTTGATGAAATAGCAACGATTGTTATGTACTTTACCGATTGTAGTTGAACGATTACATGTTAGGCAGTAACAATTTTGCAATCCATACGTAGATACTTCTGCAACGGTCTGCTTGTGGTGCTTAATTCCCATTTTATGCTTGTTGATAGCATCTTGCATATTTTGAAATTGTTGGTTAACAATGTTATCGTTTTTAACTGGCAGACTAACGTTGAGTTTTGGCTTGGTAAGAGCATTTTGAATTTTGTGAGAAGTTTGGTTAACAACAGTATTTTTTTTAACTGTTGGACTTATCTTGTTTTTTGGCTTGTTGGTAGAAGTTTGAATATCGTAAAATTTTTGGCTAACGAAAGTATTGGCATTTTTAATATCGTGAACTTTTTGGCTTACGATAGGTTCAACGATAGGTTTGTTTGTTACTGACAGAACTTTAGTGTTTTTGAAAAAAAAGTCAGAAAAATCGATAATTGGTACATTTTCAGCGCTTTGCTTTTCATCCAAATTATCGTCAGAGTAATCCTCATCAAAGTTATCCTCGTCAGAGTAATCCTCGTCAGATTGATCATAGTCAAAGTCGAACTTATCATCGATTTTTAAGCGGATCTCACTCATTTCTTGCTCTATTTGTGTAATTGTGTCTTGCAATTCTTTGGACTTAGAAGGGATTATTTCCAAACCTAGATCATATTCTTTGATATACTTGGCGACTGACAAATCATTCAGTTTTCTCTTCAATAACGCATTTTTGATTCGTGTTAACGCATGATCCTGTTTCTCGGGACTAGCACCTTCTAAATTTACATCGCACCATGTTCCGAACGTTGTACACAGTTCAGTATTAAATCTGATGAAGGCATGACCGTGCATCCCATTTGCACAAATTTCACTTCCATCATAGGTCAATGAAAAATTGTATGGAAACAAAGGTATCCAAGCGTGTGTGTAAATCTCAGTAAACACAGATTCCACAAACTCACTGATAGAGTACGTTTTCGGCTCAATTTGCAATCTAACTAAAAGACTGGGTAAGTCGTAAGTGATAAACATTGATCCCGCTACAAAACCATCAACTACACTGTATACCGGTTTCGAAAACGCTTTTTTCTTGTTCGGACATCTAGATAGACCTATGGATTTGCATTGTTGCTCATGACCTTCTAAACTAAACTCTGGGTTGTTCATCCATTTGTTGAAAAATTGTAAATTTTCTTTGACATCGTCGTATAATGACAAATACTCATAGGTTACGTTTATCAACACATAAAATAAACCATTCGTAACGTCAATCGGTTTGTCCTGTACATGCTTCAAACAAGACGGTTCATAAAAATTTGGTTTAGGACGTCCTAACGCATTTGTTTGTAAAACTAAGGGAAAAAACAGGGCGACTATATGCACAAACATATACATGACGAGTTTTTGATGCATTGTCATTTTGGAAAGTTCCTATATAAGTATTTTCTACAAACAAATTGAAGTTATTTGTCTTCCAGTCATTCACATGGTTTACACCACAAATAGCATTCCTATGTGTCTGTGGACAGATTTCCAGCATGTAGAAATAAATACAAGAGAACATTTTGCACATCAATTCGAAACGTACGCAAGACTCAAAGCTTCTCTACAACCAACGAAGTTGATAATGTGTCTATTTGATGAAATTGTTGAATTCGTTTGCAGCAAAACAAACATAAGCAAAATCAAGATTCAACATGCGCTGATGGACTCTTGTACTTCAAGGAAAACCTTTTCAGTTTGGTCGTTTCTGATCAAAGATGTGACAAAAGAAACTTTAAACGTTCTTGCTACGAAAGCGAACCTGTGTAGATTCGATTTATTGTATGGTTTCATTCATGCCGAAAACTGGATATGTGGTGCAATTGATTTTCGAGGTGCTGAAAAGTCAAAAGATATTGCCAAAGATATTCTTGAAACAGAGCACGTTTTTGAAATGTTTAGCGCGAATGCGATGACAAGATATTCCAATAAAATGTCCATGAAGAATATTCAATAAAACGTATTGTATCATAGCTTGTGTTTTCGTGATTTGTTCAGAACATACTCAAATAACAAACAACACGCACAATTGTTTCAAGGTTTTTTATTAACATATACAATCGAACACAACAATACAAACATGCATAAAATGTTAATTATTGAGTCACACATCTATGTGTTAATATCATGTATCACTCGAATGCCGCATCGGATGCATCATCGTCAGAAAAATAAATATGGTCGGCCTCTTCGTCCCGCGTTTCGATGTATTGCGCCAATGCCTCGTAATCAGAAAAATAAATATGGTGGGCCTCTTCATCCAGCTTTTTGTCAATCAAATATTCATATGGCGATTGAACATATGGTAGACGTTCAATTTGATTTTGTTCTTCATCATCGACGCCACCGATTTCGTCCGCAAAACAATTTTCGGTTTCTTCTTGATATTTTTCCTCAAAAAACCGTTCGTAAGATTCCAAAAATCTATCTTCTATCCTATCATCGATATCTCTGCTTCTGCAAACCCAACACATTTTTCGATCATGTATTTTCACATCTCGATCATTGGAACCTTTTTGAGTTGTGTAATTATCATCGTCGTTTTTTTCCTGGAAATATGTTTGTTTTTGATCTCGATTTGCATTGCGTATTTTTGTTCTTCGTTTTGAAAGTTGCCTTTGCAAACGCCTTTGTTCAGCCTTTTTACGTTGCTTTTCAGTTTGTTTTTGATAGGAATTGGGGCGGGTACGAGTACAAGTCTTTTCAATTTTCGCCGTAAGCAGGTCATCGAAATCACTGTAATCATCGTATTCGTCATCATTTTGGTTATCTTTGGTTTGAAAGATATCAACCGATTTCGTTGAACATCGTTGGTTATTGCTTTCTGTTTTCGCAATTCCATTGTGCGCTTTTTGATATAGCTTAGAAAACTCATTTTGTAAGTACCGACCGAATGATTCATTGTCAAAAGGACAAGCACGGCTAAACCGTCGCTGACTAAGTTTCACTTCTTCTTCTGTGTTCATGACCCAATCGAACACAAAAGGGCAAACGGGGCACAGCTGTCGATGCCTCAGTTTTACATCTTCTTTATCCATGTTCCAAATGGAAATGTGCACATGGCAAAACACGCATCGAACGCACTCAATAGTTTCGGAGATTACACAAGTGTCGTAGATGAACCCTTGGCTAGCCAGGTCTTCCTTTGACACGCCGTAACGACCATAGCCGCTTATATGCGGATTAATGCTTCGTTTTGATGGCCTGTTTTCGTAATATTGAAGTCTTTGATAAACGACATGTTTGCGAACGAACGTTCTTAGACTCAGTTAAGCATTCATCTGCTATTTATACAAAAAATTGTAATGTAAATTTTATGTCCATCCATGTAGCGATCAAATGCCTTATTGTCAGAAAAATAAAACGCCCGGCAAAATTAGCGGGGGGGGTCTTTTTAAAAACCCCACCCCCCTTATTTAACCCTCTGACCATTTTCCGGGCCTATAATATAGCGCCGCATCCCATTCCTAAAATGGACACAAGAAAAAAGTGGCTGTGGTATGTTTTATTAGTGTTCATTCACGTCTTATTATCAGAACAAATACGGCTAATTTATTGTTTTGTTTTTAGGTATTGCCAGTATTTCGTCTTCCGTTCACGTTAACTCTATGCATATAACTACTTCGTATTTTAATGAAGAGGAAAAGATATTTGTGAATATACATTTATTCGGTACTAAATATGATATATGTGCACCATTTGTTAAGAGTTTTAATGTTTATGTCGGTTTTATTATCAATTTATTGAATAAACAAAAGACCGTTATACATGTTTTACGTTACTGTAACCAGGTTTTTTTGCTAACCAGTCAGTGCGCATGCGCGCAAAATCCCGAATGCAAACAATAACAATTAACTCGTCTATATGACGAAAGATGCTTTCAAGACATTACATGATGCAGGAAAACAATTTGACAGATCGCGAAATTATGCAAAATTTACCTGAATAACATTCCAGCCACACTGAATCCACTACCGTTGTTTTTAATACAACTTAGAAATACAATAACGATTGAAAACTTACGTATTGCCATTAGGAATTGCATTTGCAATGTGTAAATCCTCAATGATTTCGAATTAGTTTTGCTTCCGGCGCTCATTGTAGCTTGAAAATATTCAAAGTTGTTATGAATGTACATATGCTCAAATATTGAACCTTACTGTTGTGGTTACACTGCACTATCGCACGTAGTGTATATTGACAGGAGATGAATCGAGTATTTGACCCTTACTGTAGTAAATTCAATCTTATGCAAAAACTATTCATCCGATTGTATTGGTTTATACGTTATCTTGTTGCTTATTAATTCCTCTTTCAAAAAAATATAACTTTTAGTATATTCCCGTTGTTATTAATGGATTTATAGCGAGTTAAACACAAGAAATACACATTTTATGTTTTACCACCGCGCGTTTTAACGTGTTGTGGCTATCGATCTTTTACGATTAGCGTACAGCGAAGCGCAGAGGTTATACATTTTGATGTACCCACTCACGTCTTTTGTTAAATTATAGTTTCATTTCTCGGCCGATTTTGACAAATTATATATCATTAGAAAGCTTACGTTACGTAGTAAACAGGTTGTCACGTAATCGTTCATAGTTCATGGACGACACATAGTTACTAACAATGTTCATTACTCTTAAATTACCGGTATGTAGCCTATCATTCGATATCTCGTCATGCGCATAATGCCAAGATGACGAGTTTTGCATTAACTACCATTTTCTCATGCCGCGCATGGGACAAGTCGGTCCCTCCCTATTTATGTTAATTTCTCTGCATAAAACAGGATAAAATATTCAACAACACCATGTATCAGTTTCTAGTCCAATTTAATGTTTAACATACTTAATATTTTCAGTTATACAAATACGTTGTGATTGCTACATGATCGTATCTTTCTCGATCCGTACGTCTCCAAGTCTAAACGCTAACTGTCTTGTTTCCCTCTAACATCTGACCCGTGAAACTCAGTTATGAATCCCATTGGTCAGTGTTCTATACGTGCTTGTTCCTGATTGGCTGAATTACAATCTGGAGAAGTCACTATTCAAGTATGCACACGTTAATGAGCGTTGTGGTACAAATAATAAATAATGCAAATACAGCCTATGGCTTGTGTCAACAGCATTGTAACCCCTTTGTTGTTAATGCATACTCGCTACTGATATACTTGTCAATATTTCGTACATAAAGAAAACCCAAATATTTCACCCAATTTCATATCATTATTTGACAAGATATATCAATATATATTAAGTTTTTCTTCTGATTTTAACAGCCCGGCGAGTTATAACTTTAACTTTTGCAAATATCATACCGTTTTGGAGTTTTAGAATCTCTGTTAACATCGGCGCTTCGATAAAAGATCGACAGATACGACACGGTCACGTGACTTAGACACAACAAGATATTTGGCGTAACGGTCCCGTTTCATATCCGTGTAATCTAGAGTCCGTGACTATCGTTATTGTCGAAAATGGGAGCTGAATATGTGAGGGGCTGAGAGCTGCAATATTATATTTTTTAAGATTTAAACATTTGCACCAAAACTAAGCATACAACTTCAAAATGGCGTCCAAGGTTGTCGAAAAATGCGAGTTTCGAGCTTTATTGGCGAGGCTCAACTTGTATGGGGCGAACAAATTGAACACATTCTCGTCTAATATTATAAAGTTAATTAATACAATCTCGCCATCAATATCCACGCAGTTCGATGTTGATACAATATATTCATCAATATCCACGTTTTGTGATGTTTATACCATCAAGTCATCAATATCTAAGGTGTGCGATGTTTGTACAATCTAGTCATCAATATCCACGCAGTTCATTGTTTTTACAATGTAGTCATAAATATCAATGTTGTGCGATGTTTATACAATTAAGTCATCAATATCCACGTAGTGCGATGTTTATACAATCCAGTCATTAATATCGACGTTGTGCGATGTTTATACAATCTAGTCATCACATCCACATTGTGCGATGTTGATACAATCTAGTCATCAATATCAACGTTGTGCAATGTTTATACAATCTAGTTATCAATATCAACGTTGTGCGATGTTTATACAATATAGTCATCAATATCCACGTTGTGCGATGTTTATACAATCTAGTCATGAATATCCATGTTATGCGATGTTTATACAATATGGTCATCAATATCCACATTGTGCGATGTTTATACAATCTAGTCATCAATATCCACATTGTGCGATGTTTATACAATCTAGTCATTAATATCCACGTTGTGCGATGTTTATACAATATAGTCATCAATAGCCACGTTGTGCTATTTTTATACAATCTAGTTATCAATATCCACATTGTGCGATGTTTATACTATCTAGTTATCAATATCCGTATTGTGTGATGTTTATACAATATAGTCATTAATATCAACGTTATGCGATGTTTATACAATATGGTCATCAATATCCACTTTGTGCGATGTTTATACAATCTAATCATTAATGTCCATGCAGTACGATGTTTATACAATCTAGTCATCAATATCTACGCAGTACGATGTTTATACAATCTAGTCAATAATGTCCACTTATTGCGATGTTTATACAATCTAGTCAGATGTTTTCTTTTAACGATGTTTATACAATTAAGTCATCAATATCCACGCAGTACAAACATTGTACAATCTAGTCATCAATATCCAAGCAGTGCGGTGTTTATACAATCTAGTCAGTTGTTTATTTTTAACGATTTTTATACAATCTAGACATCAATATCCACGCAGTGCAATGTTTATACAATCCAGTCAGATGTTTACTTTTAGAGATGTTTATACAATCTAGTCATCAATATACACGCAGTACGATGTTGATACAATCTAGCCACCAATATCCACGTTGAACGGTGCTTTTACTATGTAATCAATAATGGTCAGGTCGTACAGTGTTTATTCAATTCAATCAGCAATGTCCACGACGATCGATGTTTTAACAAACCACTCAGCAATTTTCGATGTAGTACTGTGGGTATACAGTATTGTCAGTGATAACTATGTAAAACGGTGTTTATTTAATCTTATCAGCTATGTCCACGTTTTACGATGCTAAGTTAAACCAATCAACAATGTAAGAGGGGTTAATCACGTTACAAACATGACGGCGACGTCCATGCCGAGGCAGGTATTTTTCGTCGTTTTATATCCTTTATTACATGTATAATATTTTTAATTCCAGTCACTTTCCAGCCACTGTAGGAAGAAAGTAACTGGCTTTCATTTCATATTCATATTCGCTCTGCATCTCGACTTTACTCGCTGCGAACTTTCTTAGCGGGATGACCTAATTAGGGCTCCACTAAGGAAATTTGCGGGGAGTAAAGTCGAGATATAAAGCGAATTAAAATACGAAATTAACGCTAATCACCTTTTTTTACTGATATGGCTGGAAGTGTGCGTCATTTAAAAAATAAACAAACATAATAAAGGGTATAAAATGGCGAAAAATAACTGCCTCGGCATGGACGTCGCCATCTTGACTATCACGTAATTACCCCCTCTAAATGTCTTCGTAATAAAGTGCTTCAACCAGATAGTCGTAAATGTCCGCGTTATATGGCGTCTATACAATCTAGTCAGCATGTTAACAAAATTAGTTGTTTATTTCAACCATTTAGCTGTTTCTACGTAGAACGGTGGTAACACAATCCTGTCAGAAAAGCTCAAGCAGTACGGCTTTTATACCATGTAGTCACCAATGACAACACAGTACGACCTTGATACTCTCTGGTCATGTATGTCCACATGGTATTGCGTTGACCAAATACAGCCATAAATGTAAACCTTGTAGGATGTTTATATATTCAATCAAGTCAGCAATATCCACGATGTTCAATGTTTTAACAAACCACTCTGCAAATTTCGATGTAGTACAGTGTTAATACAAATAGTCAGTAATACTTAGGTAGCTCGGTATTTATTAAATATATTCAGCAATTTCCACATTGTACTGTGTTAAGCTAAAGCACTCAACAATGTCTTCGTAGTATGATGTTTTTACCAAAGAGCCGTAAATGCCCACGTACTGCGGGGTTTTTACAATCTAGCCACAAAAGTCTAGGTAGCACGATATTTGTACAATCTTGTAAGCAAGTTCCATATAGTACGGTGTTTTTAATGTAATGTAGTACGGTGTTTTTAATGTAATGTAGTGCGGTGTTTTTAACATCTTTTCATTAAATATATGTACTCATAGTAGGGTGTTTACACAATATATTGACCAATTGCTGCGTAACTGTGTGCGTAGGCTAACAGTATGGCGACGGTGATCGGCACTGTGTTTATGCAAACACGATGGCTACTGTGTTTATGCATACACGATCGGGACGGTGTGTATGCAAACACGATGGCTACCTTGTTTATGCAAACACGATGGCGACGGTGTTTATATAAACGCGATGGCTAAGGTGTCTTGGCCTACACGATGGCTACGGTGTTTATGCAAACACGATGGCGACGGTGATCATGCATATCATACAGACGACTGCTGCTACGTTGGAGACGAGTTTCCAGCGAGGCTGCTCAGCAATATCTACCATATCCACCCTCTGAACCTATGAAGTAATGATAATACAGGATGTTGACATGCATCGTTATCCGTAAATCCGATCAAATATTCACACAAATACAGTTAAAGCGGGTATATACGATTTTGTCAAATATTTATAACTTTATGTAAACTGTGTAAAAAACTAATTATATATATATTTCAATATAAATTAAAATAAAAGTTAAGAAGAACATGTGTCGAAAATGCGAAATAAGCCAGATATTTAATTCTGAAATTGAAAACGGCTGTACAGCCGAATTCGCCAGCATGTATACCATACATGTACGATGTGCATCTTAACTTACGAGGGGTGTTCCAGAAGTTCGTGGATTTTCGCTATAACTTTCATTTGGTAACATAAATGGACAAACAAATAGCATGTTAAGAATATTTCGTCCTTTCCAAATCTACTCTCCCAATATCATGGAAATACATAAAACAATAAATATATATCAGAGATTTAAACATGTGCACAATGCGCACACCGACGCACGTGTAACGTTTCTGTTCAAAGTCAATGACGTTATGAAGTTAACAACTGTCAAATCTTTTCCACATAATCACCTCCAATACGAATGCACTTTATGTGTCGGGAAATCCACTTGTCAAACGTGTCTCTATACCAGTCAGCGTCAAAAGACGACACGATTCGCTTTGCTGCAACTGTAAGTTCCTGTTTACTTGCAAAGCGAATACCGCGCAACTGTGATTTAACTTCCGGGAAGACGCGGAAGTCCATAGGGGCCAAATCCGGGCTGTAAGGTGGACTTAGGCGCTGTAACGTGAAATTTGCCGTAAATTCTGTTTATCAACGACATTTAAACCAAATTATATTCGCGTAACGCTCACACTTATAATAAAATACACGCGTGCGCCGCATGTCGTTACTGAGGTCTCTATGGCAACGCGTTTCAAACGCGCTTTATGGAATTCATGCATTTTTAGCTTATATATAAAGTTCATGACAATTGGTTTGTATAATATGTAAATTTCATTGACTTTTACCAGCAAACTAATAAGTTATAGCGAAAATCCAAGAACTTCTGGAACACCCCTCGTAGTTTAACGGTTTATAATACAAAGACGAGTGCTTCGGTTATTGTAGGAAAATATGTACGTCACTATCGGCTCGGGGCGCTAATTTGTCTGCTGCATTTTATGAAATTCGGCTTTAATGTATAATTTTTCTTGCCTATTTTGTGTTATTGTAACATATTTTATCAATATATTACAATCAAACACATATAAAAAATCGTATATACCCGCTTTAAACATAACGTTACATTTTCACACGAAGTATTTTTTTAAAACAGAGGAGATGTTAATAGGAATATGTTTTTGACAACAGTTAAAATATGATTTTCTAAAATAAAATAGAATGCTTTGTAAAACCACACCCTGGTACGGCAACGGATAGGAGAATGGTGAACGAAATAATGAAAAGTGGATTTTTTAAAAACATTGTGTGATCTGATTGTTGATGATCAGACTCATTGTTGAGTGGAAGATATTCATGATTTTTATGAGCACTCTATCGGATAAAAATCGTTTCCCTGACGGCAACCATGTCAGCGCAATAACAGCTTTCGAGTTTTCACTTTGAAATAGCGCAAAAACTCCGAATACCAACGATTTCATTTGGGTGATTCTTAGTATTTTAACAATAAGGAGTATCTCACATTAGTGTTAAGTTCGAAGTTTGGTCCCACTGACAATTTTCTTTATTTATTATTCAGCATAAAATAAAGAAAGTTAAATCTTAAAAGTAATTCGTGATTTTAACAGAATGAATTCGCCTCTTTAAATCTTATCATTCGTGTTTTATGATTTACGAAAAGTTGTTGTGAAAAAAACGAGGAACATACTGTACCTTCCGCTTGTTTATATGAGTCTTGTCGACATTCTCCAGTCCACAGATCCAGTTGAATATCCGGCGATAACAGGAAGTACCTCCTGCAATATGAACACTACAAGCTAACAAGCGTGGTCAGTTTATGATCATTGTCATAAGTCAGTTTACAATAATGGTCAGCAAACATCGTGGAAAGGGTTATGATCGGAGTATTCAACTATCACACTCACCGTGGTATAAATTAGTATCTGAGTCTTCAAATATCAAACTAAATTATAATCCAGCTCCTTCAGTCCCCACACTCACCGTTGTACTCATAATTACGCCGTGGTTACACTAGACCCTGATAATCAATTAGACCGAGTCGGCAACTGCCTATGGGCCCCGCGACTTTTAATCGCTCAATGAGACCGTGACGAGAAAAAATAATTACGGTATGGTAATGACCGAACGGTAACTACCTATAGTAATTTAAGTTTCATATTTGTTCTTTCTGAATAAAGAGTTAAATACCTTAATATACGGACTACATCGATTGTTTTCCACAAATTTTATCAAATAATCATTATGCCGTATTTGAAGTACGGTATCATACTGCCATTTTCTACCTATACAATGATTTAGTCACATTATGTCTTGCCAGCCGTCACGGTGCAATTCTAATGTGAACGATTGAAATCGACTGGGTAATGGCGTTCTATTAGAGATTTGGTCAAATACTGCCTATTGGCCACTAAAGTGCATATCCGCGCACTGTAAATTCAAACTCACCGTGGTTTGCGTTATTTTCGGAGTCTTCAACTATAACGTCCCCCGCCTCGGTATTCTCTGGCTTTTCTGGAAAATCCTCACTCTCGTCTGCAAAAAAACAACATATTAAGTAATTCAAAAGTTGATTCGTGATATGCAATCGTAATGATTATCAATACTTCTCTTTATGTATTGAGTTTTCATTACGTTAAAAGATACAAGCGCATGTTTTACAATTCAAAGGGAATTTCTCACATATTGGTAAAAAGCGCCATGGCGAGTGATCAATGCAATCTTGCGAATTTGATCAAACTCATACTAAACTTACCGTGCAAGTGCATTTTGTACGTCTAAAATCGTAAAAGTGTGTGAAGAATGATCCCAAGTACATGCTCGACACCGCATTTATCTTCTTTTCTTAAACAGACACTAAGAGAACTCAACATGGTACTGGGAAAATGCCGAAATATAAAGGTTTCGCTTCATAAGCGTCTATTTACAAAGATGCAAACGTAACCAAGAAACTACCTACGGCATGTATTGTTTAAGTAATAAATTATTGTGTTACATTATAATTCATTTTTCTGAAATGCAAAGAAACGCAATTGCTTGAACAAAGATTTGTTAACTGTTGCATGCAAACGGGCATCTCTTGTCAAGTTAAAGAATAATGCAAATTCCTGTTTTTGTCAAAACAACCGTCTGCACTTCCTTCCTTTTGTGGTGCATCTCGTGCTTTTCGAAAAGTAGGAATTAAATAAAATAACAACATAAAATCATAATTTGACATTTATGTGAAAAGAATATTAAGTATGATTGTAAATGCAAACGTGAAATTGTGATTTCATAAAACAAAACATTAACACGATAAAGGATGAGTACAGAATTCATAAGAGTAAGTATAGATTTGCAATCGCCAATCCTACAAGGCGAAAAGCATTTTGTTATTTTACATCCCAGTTAAGCCAGGTGGTAGTGCATTTGACGTCACTAGCCTTTTAATGTAATTTCCATCCTATCTTAACGTCTTCAGGATATGAAGACATCGTTTTACATGCCATATTTTAATGACCTTGCGAACCACCAATCGCTCAGTTCCCATCGGCTTTATCGACCGCAAATTTTTCGAAAAGGTAATCTTTTCCAAATTGATCCACAAATATATTATTCAAATTTAAATTTAAATGTGGATAGAAATTGGTATATGAATACTTTAATGCGCTTGACCACCCATAGTTCACTAAAATGTCGTGCAGAAATTCAAAACGTGTGTACAACACCATTTTGAAGGCTACATCATGATCGCTTTTGGCTAATATGGGATGTCAAATTAAGTCTAATTTTCGAAGAGCGATCATCAAATGTGTCCTGTTCTGAGAAAACTGGGCTTAATTCATATGCGTAGAGTGTCGTCCCAGATTAGCCTGTGCAGTCCGCACAGGCTAATCAGGGACGACACTTTCCGCTTTAATGGTATTTTTAGTTTCAAGGAAGTCCCTCCTTAACGAAAATCAAGTTAAGGCGGAAAGTGTCGTCCCTGATTAGGCTGTGCGGACTGCACAGGCTAATCTGGGACGGCACTTTACGCACATGCATTAAGCTCAGTTTTTCTCAGAACATGACACAAATAACCAAATTAGATAACTCTCATAACTTATTATCATTGATCAATATGTCAAGCTTAAGCTAAGATTGAGACTAAGATCCTCAGTAATCGTGAAGGCAGATGCAGTCAGTATTTTTATGAAAAGCATAAAACTGTGTAATATTTTGGAGATGTGAAAGGTTGCCAGATTTTGTATCAAGATATTCGTATGCTCTCTCCGAATACTATCACATATGTATAAACCGACATAAACCGTCAAATATTATAATTTTGTTTACAATTATTCGGATAATTAATTACTGTCTCAAAACTAAAGCAGTATTTGAATAATATGATACCCGGACATGTGTTGATACCCTTTGGGTATTTACATAACATTGCTCACCTGTTTGTTTGAGCACCTGCATCTCGCGTTCATGTGACTCGGAGGAGGTTTCACTGCTCGAGCTCGAGTATTCCGCGTGCATGGAGTCGATATCCAGACGCGGCTTCTTGCTGTGCCGCGTCCAGAATGTGAGCCGGTACAACTGCACGTGAAACAAGCAGGGTGCAATATTGCACAGTAATGAGAAATGGAACTTCTAAGATGATGAATGAAATTAAAGCCACACACCTTGAAATGAAATACACGGCATAGTTAATTTAAGTATAAATAAGAAACATATGTCATATATGCCAATTAGAATATATCTGGTGGTAACAAGGTAAAAATCTGTCAAAATAGACGTATACGTCTAGAAATCCTACTTTCGGTTTTAAAAAGGGAAGCGTTTGAAAAATAATAAATAACTTGCTAACTAGGCTATATATTTAATTGAATCTATCTCAATGAGAATATATCTGGTGGTTACAAGGTAGAAATCTTTTTTGCGCTTTAAAACTCAAGAATAATCGCTTTTGTCGAAATGTACGTATACGTATAGAAATCCTACTTTCGGTTTTAAAATTAAAAAAAAAACTTACTTGCTAATTAGGCTATAGATTTAATTACAATTTTTCATACTTTCAAATTGCATCTATATGTATTGATTAACATGTACTTCATTTCAAGGTGTGTGGCTTTAACCAGCTGGATTAAATTACAAAATTGTGAATGTGATGACAACAAATATATTTTGTTGTTTTGATTGACATTTAGAGTAAAACGATTTATCAACGTATCGAATTCCTATATTTGACCTTTGACCTCTTGCGCGTGGCACTACATCACTTAGATTTAAACATAGGAAAGAGGTTCCTGTGCGTGACATGCAAGGTTAAGCTATGCTCTTGACAAAATTTTAGAATATATCGAACCCAACAACTGTACGTAGATGTCCTAGACAACAATTCTTACATTTGTTAAATGAATACGGAATATTACGCTAGTCAAATGTTCCAAGAATTTGTATCACTCGAGTGGCTTGTGTGATGACGCATCACACCTCTCGTGTGATGCGAAATAGCACAAGCCACAATTGACTAGCGTAATATTCCTTTTATTATATACAACAACTAACGAAAACAGTTAACAGTTGTATTTTTTACTTTAACAAACCTGACAAAACAATGACTAAAACGGTAAGCCATAGTTTATCTAAGACGCGTATGAATACAGTTTATGTAAATTAACGTGAAAACATTCGAACCGGGAAAACACAGGTTTCCGACACGGTTACCTTAATGCCATCGTTAATCCAATGTTTAGAACAATTAAGTTGACAACTTTAATCCGATGTTTATAACAAAAACGTTGAAACAATATGCATTTCCGCTTCTATCTTCCATGTCTTTATCGGAACTTAGTTTAAACCACACTATTTTATTGTATTCTTATCGAAAGATACATTTATGCATGATAAACACACACTCCAAAATATGTTTTGAATTCGTTCGATGTTTTTAACAAATAGTTTACTGTTAAAAAACACCACGTCATATTTTTATTTATTTTTTTTATTTTAATTTTTATTTATTTATTATTTTGATAAAACTATTGTGGTTCGTCACAGAAATGACGTCACAAGATGTACTGCGTAATATATTTCGTAGTATAAAATATTTATATTTTCGGTGTGCGTAATGTGACGTCATTAAATGGTCGAAGTAGTCCGGCTAGTATGGTAATACGGAATTGGAAACAGCGAGTAGCGTAATACGGGATTATTTATTTCAACGATTGATACAACCAGTATTTTGTTAAAAGCATTAAACAGGTATATAATAAATACGAATATATCGAACCCAACAACTGTACGTAGATGTCCCAGACAAAAATTGTTACCTTTGTTAAATAAATAAGAATATATCGAATCCAACAACTGTACGTAGATTTCTCAGACAACAATTCCTACATTTATAAAAATAAATACGAATATATCGATACCAAGTACGTAGATGGCCTATACTTACACAGCGGCGATCTATGGGTTTGGTGGCCATGGTAACGATAGTGGCGACCATTCCGGTAACAACGAACAAAAATATGGAGAAGTATAGATAGTGGAAGTTCTTGATAATACCGGGGCGGGTGTCCTCCTCCCCACACACGGGCGCTTTGAATGAGTACTCGCCCACGAAGCGGGCCAGGCCGACCAACATTCCGAAAACTAAGCCCCAGAACGCGCCCTGGAAAAGGGGCAGAGGTTAGTTTAGTTTATTTATTTAAGCTCGATTGAATATAAAGCATAAGGTTTATTGAACCGTTCGAGTCCGTTTTCTGGGTAGAACCAGTGATTGGTGTCTTAAAGGGAGACGGGTACTGTGTTGAGTACATTAATGATATAATAGAACACTTTTAAACTCATAACCATTGTACTATTTCGAGTATGTATAATTAGTCGGTAATGCAGATACATAATTAATAATTATGACAACCCTTCACTATTGATACAAATCCGTGATTCAACAATATTGTATTTATGTCAACAAAAAGATATACCAATTATTTAAGCACATGAATAAGTTAAGAAAATTGAAATTATTGAGGCTAATTTGGACCGTTATAATGAAGAGTTATTCTTCACTAAGCAACATGATTAATAATATATAAAAGATTGAAAACAACAAAAATACATCTTCTGTAAATGTATTATTATATATGGTTAATTAGTTTTCGTTGATTTAACTGTTTATCTGATCCACTAAGTTAACACTAACACATCGGGGGTAAAAGACCTTCACAAGTTCCTCAGTTATTTTTAAAAATCGCATTAACGTGTCTACGAACATGCATTTTCTCAACAGCGCAATTTCATTCCGACTAATATAATATATTTTACAGTTATCCTAGCATAAGCTGAATAACAAAAAATGGTAAAAATCCTTTTATAATTTAGAAAAACAATTACACGTACACAGCTAAACCCTTTTCAGAAACAATTGTTGGGAATGTAATCTATATGAAATGAGAAATGTTGAATGAAACATAATTATTTTGAAATAATGTATATAATTATACTTATAAAATAAACAATCTTGATATTGATAGTTTACTAAAACATGCTCAAAGAGATAAATAAATCACAAAACAGTCTGGGCAATTATATATAGAGAGCAAGAAATAACAAAACCCTTTGGTATTCACAGAGGAACTTTCCAAAGTTTGCTTAGCCCTTGTAAGAATTTACCATCGAGTAATGGGAATGTAACCAGTATTCAAAAAGATTCTTCAAGTGACTGCATAACTTGTTCGTTTATAATCGCTATGTTCAGGCCTTAATACTTTGCATTTTTCGAATGTTAACTGCATTTTTGTTATATTATCGATATAGATCGCGTTGGCCATTCTGGGATCGTTTGTCAATTATATCTGGACTCGTATATATTACTTATGAGCGGGACAGCTGGCTTACAAGTGATTGATCGTGAGTAAGCTATGGCTTAACAAACCTGCTCGTTAAGGCGAGGCCAAAATATGGCTAGGAGGAAAATACAGCAGATAGGCGGCTGTAGGAAACTGGACACCTCCTGGATATACACATAAAGCTCGGTACCAGTCAATCGCAGGACCGGGATCCAGATGATACTTATAACGACCAGGACAATCACGAACATCCTAAAAGAGCATTATATGGATATACATATACAGCTCGGTACCAGTCATTCGCAGGACCGGGATCCAGATGATAGTAATCACGACGAGGACAATCACGAACACCATAGAATACACGTTCGCAAACAGAAAAATAAATTAGAAATGAGCATCGCAATGGGAAAACATGATTGTATGCATGTGCGTCAAGTGTCGTCCCAGATAATCATGTGTGTGTATGTATGTGCGTCAATTGTTGTCCCAGGTAATCATGTGTGTGTAAGTATGTGCGTCAAGTGTCGTCCCAGGTAATCATGTGTGTGTATGTATGTGCGTCAAGTGTCGTCCCAGGTAATCATGTGTGTGTATGTATGTGCGTCAAGTGTCGTCCCAGGTAATCATGTGTGTGTATGTATGTGCGTCAAGTGTCGTCTCAGGTAATCATGTGTGTGTATGTATGTGCGTCAAGTGTCGTCCCAGGTAATCATGTGTGTGTATGTATGTGCGTCAATTGTCGTCCCAGGTAATCATGTGTGTGTATGTATGTGCATCAAGTGTCGTCCAAGGTAATCATGTGTGTGTATGTATGTGCGTCAATTGTCGTCCAAGGTAATCATGTGTGTGTATGTATGTGCGTCAAGTGTCGTCCCAGGTAATCATGTGTGTGCATGTATGTGCGTCAAGTGTCGTCCCAGGTAATCATGTGTGTGCATGTATGTGCGTCAAGTGTCGTCCCAGGTAATCATGTGTGTGTATGTATGTGCGTCAAGTGTCGTCCCAGGGAATCATGTGTGTGCATGTATTTGCGTCAAGTGTCGTCCCAGGTAATCATGTGTGTGCATGTATGTGCGTCAAGTGCCGTCCCAGGTAATCATGTGTGTGTATGTATGTTCGTCAAGTGTCGTCCCAGGTAATCATGTGTGTGCATGTATGTGCGTCAAGTGTCGCCCCAGGTAATCATGTGTGTGTATGTATGTGCGTCAAGTGTCGTCCCAGGTAATCATGTTTGTGTATGTATGTGCGTCAAGTGTCGTCCCAGGTAATCATGTGTGTGTATGTATGTGCGTCAAGTGTCGCCCCAGGTAATCATGTGTGTGTATGCATGTGCGTCAAGTGTCGTCCCGGGTAATCATGTGTGTATATGTATGTGCGTCAAGTGCCGTCCCAGGTAATCATGTGTGTGTATGTATGTGCGGCAAGTGTCGTCCCAGGTAATCATGTGTGTGTATGTATGTGCGTCAAGTGTCGCCCCAGGTAATCATGTGTGTGTATGTATGTGCGTCAAGTGTCGTCCCAGGTAATCATGTGCATTAGCTCAAGCTAATCTTGGAAGACATTTTAAGCGCAGGCATTTTGCAATGTTTACCTAGATCGAGACTCTAATAAACAAATAAGAGCGATACTATGTAAGTTATGTATACTACTGTTTTACAGAAGTTAACTTAGGTTGTTGCTCTAAGATTTTGTACATCAAGTTTAACGTGTGTGCCTTTAAGACGCCTTGCATATTCAGATTGTCGAATGGACCTATATGTATGTGATATATAATAAGCCAATCGAAATATATGTGTTCCATCAACGGTCCCTATGGATTTAATGCAAGCATATATCCAATCCTTTTCACACATAGATAATGTAAGTTTGAAGCAAGGGACTATTTGGAGTGTTTGGCGGAAAAGTCATACTGGTAAGATTTCATACATCATTTTTTTAGATTCATACCTTCCCACAATCATCAGCTCCAGTTCGGACGCCTTCTTCCGGATGTGGGTCCAGATATCCATGGCGAATATGGTGCTGCTGCTGTTGAATATTGACGTCAACGATGACATCAGCGCTGACATCATAACCGCGAGCATCATACCGCGCGCACCTGCATATATCCCAAACGTTTGTTTTGATACGTACATAATAACTAATTTGATCCTAGTACTGGGAAAACTGGGCTTGATGAATTTGCGTAAAGTGCTGTTCCATATTAGTCCACACAGGCTAATCTAGTACGACACCCTCTGCCTTACTGGGATTCTCTCTAAAAAAGAGACTTTTTTAAAAAGAAAAATGACATACGAGTGGAAAACATTGTCCCTGATTAGCCTGTGTGGACCCAACAGGCTAATATGGCTCGATTGGTCATTGGCGGCTCGTATTTGCGTATCGTACTACTTACATGAACCCCCGGTACTCTTAACTATACGTACATGTACCCCGGGTACGGTAAATATACTTAAACTTACCCGGGAATTTTAACGCTAAATCGGACGTTGTCGGCTTTTTTTTTAAATTATTTATGTTCACATTTATATCAAATTTTCTGTTAAATGGCCTCTAAATTATTAAAACTCATATTCAAAAAGCAGGTTGATGCAGTTTTTTAAATAAAAGTTTGTTTAGGATAAACAATATCCACGCCGGGTATGCGAATACTTCGTTGACGGATGGCACTTCACTAACAGAGAACAACAAAAGCCACGCGCGAGAGGTGAGTAGTTCAGCTTTTTTGTATTAATGTTCTGTTTATTAGGTTTTTAGACACAGAACATTGTTTGGGTGATTAATGGTATAGCATTTCGTATTGCGAAGAAAGAAATTCGCGGAAAAACGGTGAATTATTAAAAAAAACACGATAAAATTCAATCGATAATCAGCATTAATTGAATGATCAGTACATATTTTAACAAAATAAACATACTTGGAAATAAATCAAGAACGTGCTTACTATTCGAAATAAAAGATCAATATATCCAGTAATGTTACATGTTAAATTTTAGTTTATTAATGTATTTGAGTAAATTCAAATGTTTTAAGAGTCGCATGCACATTTTTCATCTGCACCTCGTTTACCGATCATCTTAAAAACAATGGCACTTCGTTTCCCGACATCTAGACACTTTATTCCAGATATAACACACTCGTTTTTTTGTAAATCAAAAATGCAGAATTCTCTGTGGAATACTGTTAAAGTAAGCAGGCAATAAATAAAAATGTATGTACTTAGTACGCAAATAAAAAACGAATTACCGAAGCATGTTCTTATCCTATATAGCACCCTAAACTTCGTTTGTGGGGGTATACTAAGTACTTACTCCATACTATGACATTTAAACATTTTATGTACGCATTTCTTTTTTCCAGAATCAGTTGTTTTTACAATTTAATTTTACCCGTGTTTTTTTTAATCTCAACCAATACAGTGATTTAGGGTCAGGTGAATCGCACTTCGAGCAAACGTTAGCGTGTTTTTTTAAACTCAACCAATACAGTGATTTAGGGTCAGGTGAATCGCACTTCGAGCAAACGTTAGCGTTGCGTAAAGGGAAATGCTTCCTATAAGCAGGGCTCAAAATTAAGGGAGTTTTACCATTCTCTTTTTAATTTTGTTGCTACGCATAAGTATCGTCTTGGTGATGCGATTCAAATAAGCACAACCGACATAGGATTTTATGAAGAACAAATGTGTATTTGCCTCATAAAGACCCCTTCTCTACCGTTATCAAGAGCCCTGCTATAAGTAAAATTAAAAACGATTGTGTTGATCCGCATTATCCGTTGTATTTTCATTTCTCTGAATCTCAAGTTACCAATAAAAAACAAGTTCATTATGTACACATTTATTTAATAATAAATATTATCTTATTTGAAAATTGAAATTATAATAAACATAGTATAAATTAATAGTAATGTGATTTTTGAAAAATATATTTTCAAAATGTTTCGTATGAAAAGCGATAATATAAATAAATGCATTTAAGGTAGAAGATAAAACTCAGTTATTAGAGTGCCCGCTTTGTTGAAAGTCTCCGTAATCTGAAGTGCCATTTATCGGTAAACAAAGTGCCTGCAAGGCTGCAACTTTATGTATGCCACCTATTATAACATGCACTATCTTTGTTTATATTTCATTGAATACTATCAAAAATTCAGTATTTGAAGCACAGTGATTACTCTACATGCTGGAATAGCAAACAATTTCTTGCAATTATTCTAAGAAGTTTAATTTTGTTAAAATGTTTACTGTTCATCCAGTTTATGCTGTTTTCCGATCGAATTTTCAATTTTGGGGGCAAAACTGTACCATTCTTCCGTGAAATTGTGTATTCCCAATACAAAAGGATACACCATTTATCAACTCGACCATGTGTCTTGTCTTAAAAACTAATATTTAGGTTATAACTTTAAATAAAACAGAGGAACTTACCTCTCGCGCGTGGCGTTTGTTGTTTATTGTTAGTGAAGTGCCATCCGTCAACGAAGTATTCGCATACCCGGCGTGATATCGTTTTACAGTAATCGGTAGCGCGTTTTACGACATCGGATTTTGGGCGGGACTACAACTCGGGTACAGTCTAATATCGACCGGGTACGTTTAAGTATACTGTCTGTACCCGGTGTATATGTAAGTATACTAAATAGTACTCGGGGTTCATGAAAGTAGTACCCGAGCCGACATTGACCAATCGAGCGCTAATATGGGACGACGCTTTAAGCACATGCATTTAGCCTTGTTTTCCAAGAAAGAATGTAATAGATTTCCAATACCGGTAGAGTGGTGAGAGAGAGAGAGCAGGAATTTGGAATACAGCCTCTTTATATAGTGCTATACACTTGGCACTGACACTCCCTAAATTCAGATATTTAACACTTTGGTAATTTACACAACGTTTGTTTGTTCACAACAAATCTAGAAATAATAATGTAAACACGTAAAAAATGTACATTCAATTTATGAAATACTGAGATATTCCTTTATTCGAACTGTCGTTTAAAGACGTTTTAACAATGATTACGTATTAAGCTCACCTAAATTAAATGGCTTAATCGTCTATATCGATGGAGTGATACGCAACTTTAGAAAAACGATACTGAAGTCAAAAGAATAATAATTAGTTTTGGATATGCCACAATTGAACGGACTGTCATGTACAACGAACTTAATATTGTGGATGGGATACGTCACAGTAGAAGTGCATTCCAATAAAGTATTTATATCGAGGGTGGGAAACGTCACGATAGAACAGCGTATTAGGCGCATGACGTTACTGAGTGTAGGATGCGTTACACTAGAATCTCTTTTTTAACGGAGGGTGTTTATTATTTGGAAGGTGTCACATTGAAACTGCCTACCTGGAGGAAGTAGGTTAACTACAAGGGTGGGGTATGCTACGTTTGAACAGCCCCCAGGACTGCCGCACACTTCTTTACATATTTCCGGGTCTGTACATCCCACAGTCTCTGAAATATCAAAGACCAACTAAACATTGCATGTCAAGCAACCAAACTCACACGCAATTCAATAACAATCGAGTTGGGAGAAACTCAAGTACTTTATTAAAATTTGTATTATCTAAGAGGAACGATAGGGATATGTCGACTTTTATGGCATTGAAGGAAACGTTACAAATGGGTTGTGATTCAATATTACATTACAAATGTAATTCTCTTATAAACAATTTACACACGTTTTCTATTAATGACATGATCGGTATTTGTTGACTTAAACGTTTTCAACTTAAAAAAATATAAGAACGCGGTTATGAGACTGGGTAAAATTCGGTTTAAATTATATTTACAGTGCATAACAAGCTCACTTATATAAACAGAGAATAATAGGTTAGTGTTGATTATAGATCAGGTCTATCATGCGAGGCTTAAAAAAAGCTCGAGCCTTGGCGAGTGCTTTTTCGCGTTCGTGCCGAGCATGATGAACCTGATCTATAATCAACACTATTCTAATATTCTATTTATCCCACTTTTAATTCAGTAAACCTTTTTATTTAAACAAAATTAGTTTTCATGAGTGTTTGTCGTACTTTAATAATGACTGTAGTGTAACCAAGGTCAGTGTATTACTCCGCGTTCCAAAATTAACCGCTGGTCAATTAATCATTTTTTTTAATCAGAATATCGTTCTTTGACAAAGAGTCGTGCGTTATTAATAACAATTATATTCATATTGAATTGCAAATTTAAACGTTTGATAACATCGATATAACATTTAGTTGTTATATACAAAGAACTTCATTTGTTTACAACGTAGCCTAACACCTGCCGTGGTTTATAGCAGAAATTTAATCAACGTGGCTTTAATCAACCGATTTCGCTGTAAAAGTGGGATAAATCATGTTTAGTCTTCTGTTTTACAACTGACTAATGAATGCGGACCGGCCCTTCTTGTTACGACACTTGCCTGGAAACAGGATGCGCGCAATCATGCCCGGAAGAACGAGCATAAAGAGCGGAAGTATCTTGATGTACGCGCACAGGATCGTGCCCGCCTTTGCGTGGTCGTACGTCTTCCCCGCAAGGGCGCGCTGCACTATCACCTGGGTGGTAGGCAAATGAGGTAGAATATGTTCCACAATGCGAGTTGTTTGTACCAAATGACATATCATACGAACAGTTTTGGCACGTGTTTCAAGTTCCTAATTAATTTTTTTTTATCTACATGCGAGTTTTGATTTTCTGTAGTTAAAAAAATAATGCATCTATTTGCGAGTTACGTATGTTCTGTACTTAAGTAAACCTATAGCCCCATTTCCGATTATTTAAGCAATCTTACAAATACTCTTTTGATAATCTGGAATCTAAGAATTATTTTTACAACAATCCGTATTTTGATCATTCTTTTTTCATATTGAATATATTTAATGGGTACAGTACAAGTTTGTTTGAGAAAATGTTATGGTAAAAATATTACTTATGAACTAAATTGGTCATATGTCTAGAAATTGGTAAATAATCATTATGAAACAGAATATTGCTGCTTAATAGTTTATATCAGTAAAGAGTAGAATGTGAATTAAATCATATCAAAATCTGCTTTTATTGCTTTCATGTCAAAAGTATGACTGGAAAGAATGACATGTCACATTTTACAGATTTCGGGTTGCTTGGTTGCTTTCCTAGAACCAAGAAAATTTATATATATGTCCCTATTTTTTGGAGGTGTAAGGGATATAACAAAGTACGCCTTTCGTAAAAATAAAATAATACATTCTAATAAAATTAGAAATGTCAAATTCACACTGCATTGGCCCAACGGGTTTAATGCGAATTTTTAACAACAATTCACCAGAACATTTGTTGTGAAGTCTGAAAAAGACGGGTGAACTTAAGTCATTCACTATTCGAGCGAATATCTGAGTTTTAGCGGATATATAAATACCAGTGTGGGCATTCATTGAATTACTTTTCAACATCTATCATTTACGCAAATGTTCAAATGTTCCGTTGATGTTGTAATTGTCACTTACCTGGTCCGAACACCAGTACCATATGGAGTTGATTGTTATACCGATTAGGCCTGGCCAGGGTATGTCACCGGTAACTGAAAAAAAGACAGGTGAAGGTAAGGGTAAGTAAGGCATGTCGTGTTTAGTCTGATGTGATAGAAGTCGTCTTCAGCGGACCTTCACGTGAATATAAATCGTCCGAGAACATTCTGCACAGAATGCAACCACGACAAATTTGCGTAATTTCCCTATCATGTACCCTTTTATATCCTGGGTGGAGAGGAGCAAGCGTGGGACTATTGTTTTGCTGACAAAAATTCCGTGGTCTAAGCGGGATTCGAACCAGGGGAACTCTGAGTCCTAGATCAGAATACAACATTGAGACCACGGTCCTACATATGACAAACTACGAGAACCGGCTATCAACGGGGCTTTAATTAAGCATTTCATTTTCTACAAGACTTGGTTGAGGTTTTGAATAAGGAAACATAAACTGGAAATATATACCTATTTAAAGGGGCCTTTTCACAGATTTTGGCATTTATTCAAGTTTTTCATTAAATGCTTTATATTGAAAAATTTAAACATTGGACCTAAAAACCTCCATTGAAAAAACAAGAATACAATTAAAAAAAGAAAAAAGTAACCCTCAACAAGGCTCGAACCACTGACCCCTGGAGTCCTGTAGTAAAAATTATTCCGCTTAGGCCACTCGGCAACCCGTGCTCATGCTATGAGAAGATGTAGTTTTTACTTCATATAAGCGATCCTCGTTATTTCACAAAATATAACAACAACAGAACTTTCCAAATTATTGAATTGTTTCGCGTTGCAACGCTTTATAATTTTCAGGTTTTCAAATCGATGCATATAATGGATATTTTAGAGCATGGTAAATGTTCATTATTACTATTTCCTTACAAATATCATAACTAAAACGAACATTTGAAACAACTTTTTTTATTTTGTTAATTTACCAAAACGTGAAAAGGCCCCTTTAAGATATAAGTCGCAATTGAAAAGTGTTGCATATTGTTTCATTGTAACAGTGTAACACTGCTCTTTAGTTTGGTATACTTACAAAAGAGTAAACCATTAAATAAACACAAATGCAATGCATGCCTTAGATCTTACGTGGTATCAGACACTTATTTACCTAACGTCGTATATATTTGTTAATAACACTAATCACCAGGGTCCCGGAAGAGGTGCATGTAGTCCCCCCGTGGCCGCCCGCACGTGCTGTTCGCTTCGCTGTGGCGCGTGTGGTTGGAGACCGCATCCGGGTACTTGGCCTTGATCCCGGCGAAACCGCCCACCTCTATGAACGCTGAAGTCAGTCGGAAACATATATTATAACCATTGAACGTGAGATGTTTATCTTAGAACGGCACACCAAATGGCCATTATAATAAAGACGAAACTGAAATTGTATTCATTGATATTTCAGCATGCTTTATAACGTTGACATTTGACAAACGAGAAAGCTAAACAGAGTATTATCGTAAGGTATACTAATACAAATAGGCCGCGTTCTGTGAAAAGGTGGTTTAATTTACGTGTTCATTTTATTTTTCGTTTAAAGGAAGACCGTTGTGGACAAAAATCTAGTTAATGCGGGAAGTGTCGTCCCTGATTAGCCTGTGAGGACTGCACAGACTAATCTGGGACGATACTTAACGCCCGTGCATTAACCCACTTTCTACAGACCTCGGCCGATTTATACAATTAAACAATTCAATATTAATGTGTAACCTTAACCTTGGACATACACACATTGGGTGGGTACACCTTTCATTTTCTGGTCACAAAAAGTATTACAATATTTAAAAAACACTTTCATGCGTTTAGAAGTTGCGAGCATGAAACAAGTCCGGACAAGGGCAGGCTTTAAGCGATGTTAATGTTTGTAACATGGTGAATGTGGAAACAGATATGTACACATTCTGCAATGTTGGTACGTTGACATTCTCGGGATACTATACGTACCCATGACTGCCAAGACGAGTGCTCCTATCAACATAATGATGGTCTGGATGAAGTCAGTCCAGATGACCGCTGTCAGGCCGCCTACAATGAACAAGTAACTCAAGCAATAGTAACCTACCTCTTCTGACCTCTATTCCTGTGATAAAAACCTTCTTTTAGCAGTGAACTCTTAATTCATGTAATGACAACTTCATTTGTGCAATGAACCCCTAATTCCCGCAATAAAAACCTTGCTTCAACAGTGAACACCTAATTAATGAAATGAAAACCTAATTCATGAAATGAAAACCTACCTCCTGAAATGGAATCCCCATTCATGTTATGAGCATGTAAACCATGCAATACAAATATAACTCCTGTAATGAAAACAAAAGCTGGGCGCTGACCGTATATGCATAATGTAAAGTGTGAACTAAACTTCTGAAATTATTCCAGGAACGGTAATTGGGATGATTATATGGCGCTATGAGTTTTACATGTTAGTGTGGAGACAGCTGACAATGCAAATTATGGGTAACTAAGATAGTTTCGTTTTACCTTGAACATAGTTAACATGGTTAAAACGGCGGTTGCTAAGAAACGGTAAAACTAGGCTTCGTGCATGTGCGTATAGTGCTGTCCCAGGTAAGCCTGTGCAATTCGGAGAGGCCAATCAGGCACGACACTTTCCGCATAAACTGGAGTATCGTAAAGAAGGGACTTCATGTAAACTAAACATTCAATAAAAGCGGCAAGTGTCGTATTTCAAAGGCTAATCAAGGACGAAACTTAACGCAAATGCATAAAGCCCCGTTTTCCCAGAACCTGGCCCATACGTACCCGCTATTGTCAACCATGCAGCGACGGCAAGAAGTACTAGGATGGACAGAACCTGGCCTATACGTACCCGCTATTGTGAACACTGCAGCGACGGCAAGAAGTACTAGGATGGACAGAACCTGGCCTATACGTACCCGCTATTGTGAACACTGCAGCTACGGCAAGAAGTACTAGGATGGACAGAACCTCGCCTATACGTACCCGCTATTGTGAACACTGTAGCCACGGCAAGAAGTACTAGGATGGACAGAACCTGGCCTATACGTACCCGCTATTGTGAACACTGCAGCCACGGCAAGAAGTACTAGGATGGACAGAACCTGGCCTATACGTACCCGCTATTGTGAACACTGCAGCGACGGCAAGAAGTACTAGGATGGACAGAACCTGGCCTATACGTACCCGCTATTGTGAACACTGCAGCCACGGCAAGAAGTACTAGGATGGACAGAACCTGGCCTATACGTACCCGCTATTGTGAACACCGCAGCCACGGCAAGAAGTACTAGGATGGACAGATAAATATTCCAGTTGAGAGACTGCTCGATGAAAATGGCCCCTGCGTATAAATCTGCCTGAAAGTAACGTCCGGAACTAGTTGTGCAGTAGTAGAGGCAATTTAAACATGTTTAATTAACGTCGCGGTCTTGTATTTTTTGGTACGCGATGCAGTTTAACTATAAGTTTAATAAAAGTTTACGATCTCCGGCCACTATTTACGAAAGCAATTTCAGTTTGGACAATTTGGTGACAAGCGCATAGTTAAAGTTGCATGTGCGCTTGTGAAGAGCTGTACATGCGAAAGTAAAGAGCTCACGCTCGCACGTTAACACTTTCGACTGTGCACGTCTATGGTATATCTTCAGATACGAACGTGTAGAAAACAAACAATATTTCGGATGTTATCTCACTGCCACTGTACAAATGATATCTTATTCGCAAAGAATGTGATCCTAAGAAGATACAACGGGTACAGCCCACTCTTAGAGCGTCTGAAAATCTCCTCCGAAAGATAGTAATAGTGGAAACGGTGTTTAGGGTGTTAAAACAAGCAGAAGCTAAATGCAATCATGTTTAAACCACAAAGCAGCTACTCACTGAGATCTTGGTGAAGATGTAGACTAGAAGCGCCAGCACGGCCAAATAGATCTGTATCCGGTTCCCGCCGAATCGCAACTTCAGGTACTCCGGCATCGTGAACACCTGAACAAGCAGACGACATCAATCATTTGGAACGCCTCTGTATTTACATAGAATAAGGGGTCTACATCAAGATTGTTTCACTGCTGTAAGCAAATAATTTTTGATATTTAAATAACAAAATACACAAAAAGTATGTTATTGTTTATTAAATCTTTTGCCAGAAAACAGTTGGCTTAATTCGACACCATATGATGAACATATTTAACGAAATAATTTGATTCTAGTAACTTCTCCACTCACCCCAGATGCGATGTATACAGGAAGAAATATGTAGGCAAGTATCATCAAAACGTACATGGCCTGAAACAAACATGTCGGCAGTTATGACGTACTTGGCCGAAATTTAAAAAACTATGTAGGTAAAAGTCATCAGCACGTATATGCCTTTAATATATGATTGCAACTGTCATTTATACGTGCATAGTCTGAAAATATACACTTACCTTTTATGAACTCGTACGTGATCTTAAGAAAATAGTATCTCAACGTATGTGGTCAGGGAGAAATATGTCGGCCAACATTGTATATAACCACGATATATGTTGTTAACTTTTATCAACTCGTCCATCGCTTTAAAGAAATATATATTGGCAATCTTAATCAACCTGTTCATTGCCATAAAGAAATATGAAGGCAACTTCTTTATTAACGCGTGCGAGGTAATTTGCTGGATAATAACATCAACACGTACATGAACATAAATAAATATGCAGGTAAATATAATCATCACATAAATGGTCTAAAAGCTTGTAAGCAAGTATCGTCGACATGTACATATGAGCTGAACAAATATATACAAAATAACTAGGTATTAAGTTTTACGCTATTTAGACACTCGGCGTCTTTACACTCTCTAACGACAAGGGTTATTCACGCATTACAATGTAAGCCTCGCCGGCTAAATGAATGTGCGTCAATTTTTGTCCCATTTAAGCATGTACAATCTACACAATCTTATCAGGAACGACACTTTCCGGTTAAACTGGATTTTTGTTCACAAGAGACTTCGTTAAGATGAAAAATACCATACTAATTAACGGAAAGTTTCGGTCCTCATTAATATGTGACGAAACTTTATGCACCTGCAGTAAGCCCAGTTTTCCCAGAAATAGACTCAATTAGTCATTCTAAGAAACCCACGATCACAATTTGATCGAGAGCGCGGTTTGTTCATTCCATCTTATCACCCTATTATCACTGTTTGTAAATTCGTACTAACAGGAATATGGCGACTTACGTTCACCTTACACATGTATATGTCGATGTACTTACGTTCAGCTCATAAAGGGATATGGCGTACTTACGTTCAGCTCACATAGGTAAATTGCGACTAACTTTCAACTCATACCGATATATGGCGACTTACTTTCAGCTCATACAGGTATTTTGCGACGTACGTTCAGCTCATACAGGGATATGGATACTTACTTTCAGCTCATACAGGTAATTTGCGACTTACGTTCAGCTCATACAGGGACATGGTTACTTACTTTCAGCTCATACAGGTAATTGGCGACTTACGTTCAGCTCATACAGGTATATGGCAACTTACTTTCAGCTCATACAGGTATTTGGCGACTTACGTTTAGCTCATACAGGTATATGGCGACTTTAATTCAAATCAAACATGTATATGGCGAATCACTTTCAACTCATACAGGTATATGGCGACTCACCTTCAACTCATACGGGTATATGGCAACTTACTTTAAAATCAAACATGTATATGGCGAATTACTTTCAACTCATACAGATATATGACGACTTATTTTCAGCTCATACAGGTATATTGCGACTTACTTTTAACTCATACAGGTATATGAATACTTATTTTCAGCTCATTCAGGCTTACAGGAACTAGCGTTCATCTCATACTTATATATGGCGACTTACATTTAACTCATACAGTTTTATGGCAACTTACTTTAACATCAAACATGTATATGGCAAATTACTTTCAACTCATATAGGTATATGTTGACTTATGTTCAACACATACAGGTTTATAGCGACATACGTGCAAACAGATAAATGGTGACTTACGTTCAGCTGATACAAATATATGGCGACTTACGTTTAACTCATACTTACGTTTAGCTCAAACATGAATATGTTGACATACTGTAAACCCATTCATGCATATGGTGACATAAGTTCAGCTTAGATATGTATATGGCGACATACGTTCAACTCATACTTTTACATGGCGACATACGATCAACTTGTACATGTATATGGCGACATTCGTTCAACTCATACAGGTGTATGGCGACATAAGTTCAACTCGTACAGGTATATTGCGAAATACGTGCAACTCATACAGGTATATGGCGACATACGTTCAACTCAAACTTGTATATGTCCACAAGCGTTCAATTTATATAGGTATAAGGCTTCATACGTTGAACTGATACTGGTATATGGTCACTAACTTTCAGCACACACAGGTATATGGCGACATACGTTACATTCATAAATGCATATGGCGCTAAATGTTAAACTCATACAGGTTTATGGCGAAATACCTTTAACTCATACATGTATATGGCGACCTGCGTTCAGTTCATACTGTTATATGGTGTACTTACGTTTAGTTCATACAGTTATATGACGACTAACGTTCTACTCATGCAGGGATATGACGACGATTGTTAAACTTATACAGGTATATGACGACATTCGTTCAACTCATACACGTATATAGCGACTTACGTTCAGCTAATACAGGTATATGGCAACGTACCTCTAGTTCATACTGCTATATGGTGTACCTACTTTCAGTTCATACAGTTATATGACAACTAACGTTCATGTCATCCAGGGATACGACGACGATTGTTAAACTCATACAGGTATATGACGACATACGATCAACTCATACAGGTATATGGCGACTTACGTTCAGCTCATACATGTATATGACGACTTATGTTCAACTCATACAGGTTTATGGCGACTTACGTCGAATTCATAATGATATATGGGGTACTTACGTTCAGTTCATACAGTTATTTGGCGACTAACGTTCAAGTCATATAGGGATATGGCGACTATTTGTAAACTCATAAAGGTATGTGACGACATACGTTCAACTCGTACAGTTATATGGCGACTTACGTTCATCTCATACAGGTATATTGCTACTTACTTTTAACTCATACAGGCAAATTGCTCCTTACGTTAAGCCCATACAAGTATATGGCGATATACGTTCTACTCAAACAGATATTTGGAGACAACCGTTCAACTCATACAGGTATTTGTCGACAATCTGTAAATTCATACAAGTGTATGGCGACATACGTTCTGCTTATACAGGTATATGGCGTACTAACGTTCAGTTCTATAGGAAAATAGCGACTAACCTACATCTCATACAGGTATATGTCGACTTACGTTCATTTTATACAGCTTTATTGCGACTTACGTTCAGCTCATAGAGGTATATGGCGATGCCGGCGGCTGCCCCAGAACCGACCATGCCGACGAAGTGGAGGCTTCCGATGTTGCTAGCAAACAACGAAGCTCCGACCTGTAAAATGCGAAACACCCAATATGCCAATATGAATTAATTTGAAGCGATGTAAAAGATGGAGTCACCTACAACAGTTGAATATATTAACGCATTTGAAGTTATGTCAAATAAGTATAAACATTCTACAGTTAGACAATACAATACATCTCAATACAAGGTTCTTTGTCAATGGTACTATCAAACTTAAATAATGCTTTAGTTGAAGTTGACGTTGTATGTTATGTATAAACCACACATCAACTGCAATAAAACGCAAACTTAAACACTCAATTCCAAATCTATTTGATACTGTTACAAAATATACACTTAAATATGTGAAAGAAGTTTTGTAAACGCGTCGTGAATAGTAAAGGACGTAAGCAAATCACTCAATCAGAAATCATTCAACATACTGACCGGAATCCAGTTCATATTTCGTCCGGCAAGGAAATACCCGCCAGCGCTACCCCTGTTCTTTCGTGAACTCTAAAATATACAACTGTTTCCTGAATGACATAGAAAAAATATTGCATACCCCGTGGTTTCTCTTCGATAACGTCAAACCAATAACAATTCGGAAAAATGCGTGTCTTAAATAAAAAATTATTTAAATCTGTATATTCCCCCTATAAGTCATCTTATTTCTCGGCTTTGCTAATTTAAAAAAACCCCAATACATTTACAGTGTGATTAGAAACATACAAAGTCGTATTTTTGATACATCCCTGCAAGGCAAATTATCATAATCTAAATTAGTAAACAACGAAAATGTGCCTATGGATTTGAAATCACACGATCGTTTTATTTCAGAGGATTGGACATATTTTATTGAATAGCAACAGCAATGGCAATCGTTATACATCGACTATCGCCGGAATCATCCGCAAGATGGATTTATACAAAACAAATCTGCTTATTCAGAGAGCAGCATTGACGGCGTACCTATTACGTCACTTACCCATACCCTTAACGGTCTAACTATGACGTCACTTACCCATAATCCAACGAATAGCACGAGCAGGAAGTAAACGATGATGACTACGATGTCAGACACGTGGAGATAGGTACCAGCCACAGTCGCCATGGTAACTCAATCTGCAATTTCATACAAGCGGCGCTCTGTAAAAACGGGGTTTAATGTATGAGCTTAAAGTGCCGTCCCAGATTAGTATATGCAGTCTGCACAGGCTTATAAGGGACGCAACGTTCCGCCTATTAGACTGGCTTTGTCAATGAAGAGATTTACGCATATGCATAAAGCACCGTTCTAACTGAGCTAGGCTCATATTGTAAGAAGCATAAAAAGGGTGAAAGAAAAACATATCACTGCGCAGAGGTTTATATATATGGGCTCTTAACTATATTCTAATAAACACACATTGCATTTGTATGATAATTTGATATTTTTAACATATAATGTTGTTTACATATTTTTTGTCATAAAATATATTTTATATGCAACATTTTACTTGCAACAAATCTGATTCGGTGGATCGGCGCATGTGTCAGAAGCAACAATATATACTAACATTTCATATCAAACACTTAATACTATAGCATACTTTGGATATTGAAGACAATGTAAATGATATGTGTGCAGAATAAAATTAAAATGTTAACACCGGTAAAGAAAATGCTTCTATTCCTCCCTTTCTGTAAAAATATACCTAACAAGTAAGGTATATAATTTAATCAGTTAAGATAATTACATCCAAGTTAAAAGTTATATTAGTGTAAAGTGTTTACGCTAATAGCACAATGGAAAATCTGGTGCTGCTGCTGATGATGCTGAACTGATGATAAACTGAAGACAAATGCGTAATAAGACGCCATCTAAAGTATTAAAAGAGAAATTAAATATGGATATAGGCTTAAATACGTATTCCTACCTGAACGGTTGGCTTCAATAAAAAAAGTCATTAACGATTGCATGCAAGGTCAGTAAATCATCACAACGAAAATCACAATCGAACTAAAAGGTTGATATTGTTACAACCTACATCTGGTTTAATGCTTTATCTAAGAAGACGCTCAAATTTTTTTCTCTATCATGGCACAGAGAGATTAGATGCTGTTGAAAGTTGTTCGCGGATGATATGGCCGGAAGACACAGTTAAAGTTAGCATTCAAATTATCAGGTGTTATCATCCACTCGTTACCAATGGCAGAAGATTTCTTAATGCGTCTTCTTTACTTTTCCGGCGTTTTCTTTGTTTGTCGATCCTTTATTCAAACATTCTTATGAAGTGTCGCTTGGGCAGTTTTAACTGTAACTCCGAAATCCTAGATAAAAAGTACAATGGGTCAATATCCGTACCTTTAGATAACAGAGCTTAGTATCTTTCATTACGCGTTTGACGAAAATATTATTCGGGTCATGAACTGAGTGGATAAACTTGTATTAATCTCGTAAATAATTAAACCCGACAACTAATACACACGGATGTGCTTGCAGCAAACATGAAAATACGTAGTTTCTTTTAAACCCGCGTGCAGAGTAATACAAAGTACTTTTTCCTCAAACAAAGTCATCTGATAATACAAACCAATTCAATACTTGTTTGCGTATTATGTTGAGTAAATTTAGCATGAGTATATATCTTTATCAGACAGACAGACAGACAGACATAGTTTATTCAGACTTATACAATAGTACATCGTCTTAATACTAAAAATACACCTCATATTCTGTCAAGTGAATGCGAATAATAACATAACATTATATAACATAAAATCAATACAAATAAACAAAATATATGGTAAGAACACATAAGTTCTAACGAGGGGTGGTGAAAGCTATTCAACAGTATTGTTTACGATTTGTATTTCTTACAACTAGAGCTTCTTTTATATATTTGCATACATTGGAAATTATTAATCTATCGCAAGAAACTAATAATTTGTGAAATTTATACACAGATGGATTAATATAATATGTATTCCTTATATTTTTTTCTTAAATCGATGTAACATCGGCATATACATATAAAATGGTATTCGTCTTCTAAATCAGTGTCATTACAACATAAACAATATCGTTCATTGCGTGGAATATTGTGTTGGTCATATCTGCCAGTTTGAATTCTCAACGGGTGTGCAGAGACTCTTATTCTTACAAAAAATAAATCTCGTGACAGAGTAAGTGCTTAAAGAGATGCAAACTGGTGATTTCAAGGTCGCCGTGGCGTAGTGGGTATGGTGTCCGCCTAGCGATCGGGAGGTCACGGGTTCGATCTCCACTGTGGGAGCGTTCTTTAGATCTCCCCCATAGACTCCCCCATAGACACCAAGGAAACGGACTCGAGGGCGTTTAATAGACAGACAGACAGACAGACAGTTTATTTCAATCCAATAAGGCATTTAAGCCCACGAGGACATATATACAATACAAGTGTTGACGAACAGTGTAGACTAGAATACAAAATTTTAACAAAAGTTGAGTTGTATGTTTTCAACATTTGGAGAAGATCGCTTTGAAAACAATATTTCAAAAAGCATACAAGCAAGATAATTCTGGAACGTTTTCTAAGCATTTAACCAATCTATTTTAAGATATAATACAATATGTTTTTATCTTAGAGGTTTCTTCAATCCGATTACTGGATGATATTCTAATAACAATGTAGAAACATAGAAATTGGCTTTTAAAATGTAGCATACATTTATCCTAATTTGTTTCGTACTATCAAATATCATCATATAAGCATGGTAGTATGTTGTTTAAAGGAAGCATGTTCGGGCTGTATTCTAAACATATACATCGATTTAACAAACAACGACATAACATACACATTTACATAAGTATGCCATATTACACCACTTTATCCTGCATTAAATGGTTTCTCTACATCGGCCTCTTCGGATATGTTTATAAATTTAGTTCAATTTTACTATTACGAAAAACAAGTAAAATAACCAATCGCAAAGAAACCTTTGAATACAAAAAATTATAATATAGTTTAATATAAGCCTAAGGCTTTTTATGCAATCGAGCTTAAATGAATAGGTTTAAAAAAATGTATTGAAATATTTCTGTTGTATTTCTAAATGTATCAATCTTGTAATAAATGTTAGTCTTTAGAAAAAACCGTGTGTTGATATTCCAATTGTATTTGTTATGTTTATTGATATACTACTTTTTATTCTAGCAAGTTTATATCCAGGTATTGAACTACATATTTGTGAATATTTCTCGAGTTCACCAAAGCGGTAATATTGTCTTAATTCAATTAATGTAAAATAAAATTCAAATTTTGAAATGCACTTTAAAAAGTACATGATTTTGTTATACATACTGCGAGCAATATGAAATAAATAGGTGTATACCAAACGTTATTCATATAATGTATCACTTAAACTAATTAAATGGTCATTTCAGACAATATTTATTTGAACTGAATGAAAATAATACGATATGTTCAATTCCCACGTCAATACAATTTTAATAAACGCGTCCTAGACCAGTACTAGGGTAGGAAGATTTCCCGAAAAGGCGTGGCTTCACGAAACAACAGTTTAAAAAAGCAAATATATAGTAGGTATTCAGATGCGTTTTACAATGGTAATTCCTATTGGTATTCTCTGCGGTTGTTTCTTGTTCTGTTTTTCTTTTGCTTTGGGTTTGGGACACTATTGTGAAACCTGATTATATTATACGATACTTCATTATGTCATTTATTAATCCGTTAAAGGTATATTGATAACGCACTTAACCGTAAAAGATTTCCACACTTACATGTTATCCGCTGATTTATAAATAAACCAGGTAATCACACTCTTTCAGCGAATCTTCTTAAACGAAAGTTTGAATCACCGATTTTAACCTGTGTTACAGTGTTTGCTTATACTGTATTTAGATCGTACACTACTTGAGCGGTGTAGCGTGCAATGGAATCAATCGATAACGCCAAACAGACGCGTAGCAAGGGTACACAGACGGTAAGGAGGTGTTAAACATGGTAGTGAGATTGGTTTTTCGCCGTGTTTGTGGGTAAGTTCACTTTCTTAGTTTGTCTCCCTCCCAAACAACTAACCTACTAAACTCAGTATAATTCTAAACCATCCTTCAATCCAATCATGCTAAATCATCTCAACTCATCCTTAAATCTGGTCACGTTATGTAATCCTAACGCATCCTCAACACTAGTCCCGTTATATCACTTAATCTCACCAGTGCGTCCACTCCTGTTATAGCATACTAACTCATCCTTAAACTTATCCTTAAACCTAGTCCCGTTATATCACTCAATCTCATCGATACGTCCACTCCTGTCACATCACTTTTACTTATCTTTTTATCCACTCATGTGGTGTCATTATAATGTCTTTCAATGAAAGAAAGGGGGTACAGCATGCGCAATTCCATTGCGGCGTTGAAAATAGCATTTCATTCTGAAAACCGTGACATGTAACATGTCAACTTGTTTGGCACGCTACATCACTTGGTTTACGCTTCATTCTTCTGCTCGTAAATTTTATTTAGTAAGTCGAGTTGGTGCTATGAGTGCTTTGATACGACTTTTTAAGCCCGTTAGTCAGAACGTTACAATGTTTAGAGATAAGAGATTTTATTTTTTTTAAGCAATATGACATTCAAATATACACAATCTATTGTATATGCCAAACATCACGCTGGTAAAACTATTGAAAATAGAAGAGTCATTAGATTACATCAAACGTGGCTTTACTGCACCATACAAGCTACAACATTTGGCAACACGATACACAAGTGTTTAAGCACAACCATACGTGTTTATCTCGAGAGAGTTTAAGATTCACACAGAGCTCTATAACACATGTTCTCAATTGCCATGAAAACCACCAAAATCAGCAACCGCAACACATGTGAAAAAAACAAAGGTGTGAAATCAAGAAACAACATTTGTTACATCTGAATATTCAAATGGTTTTCAAGTAAGCTTTAAAGGAGAAATTAACGTTTTTGTTGAGCGATTTTGCAACCGGCTTTTTCACGCGAATTTATCATAGATAATAGCTATCCACTTAAGATAAATTCAAAACTACTTTTATAAAACGTAAACGTAACGTTAGTAAACAGTCAAAAGTTATTCTTCTCACGTGTAAATCATTGATAGTTCTTGAATAAACCAGGCAATATGTTCATATATCACAAATTCGCGAATTGATCATAGATAATAGCTATCCACTTAAGATAAAATTCAAAACTTCTTTTATAAAATGTAAACGTACTTAGACAGTCAAAAGTTTCTCGACTCACGTGTAAATCATTGATAGTTCATAAATATCCCAGGAACTATTTGTATGTATCACAAATCAACGGCAAGTCTTCTGAAACGAAAGTAAACATCCCCCGTGCTATCAAGTGTCGCAGTGTTTGTTTATATTTATATCGGACGCTGTCAAGCGAGAAGGGCGATAATCAATAACGCTTTAAACAGCGGCGTAGCAATAGCAAAGAAACGACAAAAAAAGCGAAAAGTATGCTCGCTTATCTTTGGTGTCCATCGTATTCACAGTACATGTATTGCATGCTTAAAAAGGGATTCAGTTAACCACACACACAAACACACAAAATCTTTATTTTTTCACGTTACATGAAAATAACAGACATGGAATAAGCAATAACATCGCTAGTCGTCGTGAGACTGTAAGGCATGCTATTGAATAAACATAGTTGCACGCATATTTTCAATATCAGAAACCGATGATTACATATGTACTATAACCAGCACGGGGGGGGGGGAGAGAAAGTTTTGTCCCGGGGACAGATGTGTATTTCATTATTGTTCTTTCTTTAAGCCTTTTGTATAGATAATGGTTTCAGTGCAGCTTATTTGAAGAATATATATATATATATATATATATATATATATATATATATATATATATATATATATATATATATATTATTTGTTTATTTATTTTACTTCATATGACAATTAAGAGTAAAAACAAAAAAGGTATAATGGTGTATTTAAAGAAATTAATATTGTTTAAATGTCAGAGATGTGGAAATGCTGGTTATGTAAACAATATACCTGTAGGTACAGTACATAGTACACGTTGCTGTTTCATCTTCTTGTAGTTAGGCACACAATACATGTTTTTAAGGAATTTATCCACAATTGTAAAAATTATTTAGCCACAGTTCATAAGCAATTTATGTATGAATATCTACTTTTATACAATTCAAAATATATGAAAATCATAAAGAGCATATAATCGAAATTGTACAATATCATGCGATCAACATATCTGGATTTTAAAACACCTTCAACAATGCAGCAATTTGTTTTATGCATAGTTATTTTGTAATTTAATCATATGATAAAAGTGTAATAGTATATAATTAATTTGTTATTAAATTGTAATTGTTTGGGAAAGTATTCCGTGGTATGCAGCCTTAATGACGCTATTTTTAGGTAGGTCGGTTTACACAGTTAACCAATCGGAACACTTCGTCCATCTCCGGAGTCTCCGTAAAGAGTGGACTTTATTCAAATAAAAGCCGGTTCGGTCCAGAGTGCACAGTTAACCTGATCTACTAATCGGAAACCTCGGACGATTCCGCCATAACGGTGTGGTGTAGCTCACGCAGAAGTGCACAGTCGAAAGTGTTCACGTGCGAATGTGAGCTCTTCATGCGCGCTCGTACAACTTTTCACAAGCGCACGTGCAACTTTAACTATGCGCTTGAACAAGTTTGACCAACTTGTCCAATGTGAAATATTGGCCGGAGATCGTATACTTTTATTAAGCGAATAGTTAAACTGCATCGCGTACCAAACAATACCAGACCGCGACGTTAATTTGACATGTTTACATTGCCTCTACTACTGCACAACTAGTTCCGTACGTTACATTCAGGCAGATTTATACGCAGGGGCCATTTTCATCGAGCACTCTCTCAACTGGAACATCTACCTTGCCATTCTAGTACTTCTTGCCGTCGCTGCAGTGTTCACAATAGCGGGTACGTATGGGCCGGGTTCTAGGAAAACGGGTCTTCACGCATTTCCGTAAAGTGTCGTCCTTGATAAGCCTGTGAAATAAGACACTTTCCTCTTTTATTGAATGTTTAGTTTACATGAAGTCCCTTCTTAACGATAATCCAGTTTATGCGAAAATTGTCGTGCCTGAATAGCCTTTGCGAATTGCAAAGGCTTACATGGGACAACACTTTACGCACATGCATGATGCCTAGTTTTCACAGAACGAGGCTCGTTTCTTAGCAACTGCCGTTTTATCCTTGGTAACTATGTTCAATGTATCACGAAGCTATTTTAGTTATCCATATTTTGCATTGGCAACTGTTTTCACACTAACATGTAAAACTCATAGCCCCATATAATCATCCCAATTACCGTTCCTGAAATAATTTGAGAAGTGTAGTTCACCGTTGACATTGTGTAAATACGGTCAGCGCACAGATTTTGTTTTCATTACAGGAGTTATATTTGTATTGCATGGATTACATGTTCATAGCATAAATTAGGATTCCATTACAGGAGGTACGTTTTCATTTCATAAGTTATGTTTTAATTTCATGTATTAGGTTTTCATTTGATGATTACTACTGGAGGTAGGTTTTTATTGCAGGAATTAGGGGTTTATTGCAGCAATTAAGTTTTCATTACAGTAATAATGGTCAGAGGAGGTAGGTAACTATTGCACGGAGTTACTTGTTCATTGCAGGCAGCTGTCATTTGGACTGACTTCATCCAGACCATCATAATGTTGATAGGAGCACTCGTCTTGGCAGTCATGGGTACGTATAGTATAATCCAGACCATCAATACGTCAATGCCCAATGGTTGTTACCGTACCCACATTGTAGAATATGTACATATCTGTTTCTCCATTCAACATGTTACCGATATTAACATTGGTTTACGCCTGCATTGGCGCTTGTCCGGAATCGTTTTCTTCACAACTTCTAAGCACATGTTGTATTTTTATTAATGTAATATTTTTGTGACCAGACAATGAACGGAGAACACACCCAATTTTGGTGTGTCCTAGGATAAGCTTACAAATGAATATCGAATTTTTAAATGGTTTATGGACCGCGCCCTGTGGAAAGGGGGTTTAATGCATGTGCGTAAAGTGTCGTCCCAGATTAGCAAGTGCAGTCCGCACAGGCTAATCAGAGGCGACACTCCCCGCTTTTATGTTTATTTACGTTTAAAGAAATACGTTACTTGACGAAAATCCAGGTAAGGTGGAAAGTTTCGTCCCTGATACACCTGTACGGACTGCACAGGCTTATCTGGGACGACACTCAACACACATGTATTAAAACCCCTTTTCACAGAACGCGGCCTATTTTTATTTTTATACCCTACGATAAGACTCTTTTAAGCTTTCTCGTTTGTCAAAGGTCATCGTTATAAAGCATTATGAAATATCAATGCATACAATTTCAGTATCACCTTCATTATTAGGAACATTTGGTTTTGATTCTATAGTAATTTTTCTCAAATTTCGCTCTCGCACTTCAATTTTAATTTCGTACGTGTTTTATTTATGATCTTGCAGCACAGAACATAAACTATTAGTATTGTATTATTTCCCTCATTTATGCCAGAACGCTCAGGAATCTGACGCTAAGTACATTTCCTGAGAATGTATGCTGCAAATATTACAGCTTTTTATTGTTATTCCTTCCTCCCGCAATCCTAAGCTTCAGAAGCCTAGTGATATGCTCATTCGTCTGACAAACAATGTTTCTTTAAAAATACAAGCATTTGTTAATAAATTAAAGATTTTATTTACAACATTATTTTAATAAGATAAACATCACAAGTAGAATTGTTATAATAGTTGTTTCCGACTGACTTCAGCGTTCATGGAGGTGGGAGGTATTTCCGGGATCAAAGCGATGTACTCGGATGCTGTCTCCAACCACACGCGCCACAGCGAGGCGAACAGCACATGCGGGCGACCACGTGGGGACTACATGCACCTCTTCCGGGACCCTGGTGAGTAGCGCCGCGTTATGATCGGCTGTTTTATTGTGTTGTTAACTTATATATAAGGAGTCCGTTTTCTGTGTGTTAATAACTAATATATACGACATTAGGTAAATAAGTTTCTGACAGGGGCGTACCTAGCCATACGGCAGTACGCCCGTGCGTAAAATTCAGTTTCAGTCTTAAAACAAATTAAAACTCTTACAATTCGAAAAAAGCAATAAAAAGTGAGGGCTAATGGGGGTTAGGGACATAATTAAGTAACAACCAAACAAGACGCCCAGTTTTAGAAAATAACAGTGGGTACAAAACACAACACAGTCTTAACTCCCAACATACGAAGTAAAGTATTTTTTCACTTATGAGGGGTAGTAATGGCTGTGTAGACTTTACTCGTTCAACGCCCTTCAATATTTGGGAACCAATATTCGGACACAGGTACCAGATTATGTTTACATTGCGCAACTTTTCAAAATGTCGGAGAACGCTCCGTTTTATCCAGATGGTTTTAGAGATAGCGTCAGCGAAACATGTTCATTAGATGACTCAGATGCTAGCTCTTTTGACAGATAAGTAGGAAAATGTTAACAGCTTTACAAATACTTAAGGTTAGTCAATTTATAGATCTACGAGTTAAATAAACGTTTAGTATGCTCGCTAAAGACTCAGCGAGCATGCTGTTGTTTCATTCAAAGAGTGTTTCTTTTACAGTTTAGCCCGGTAATTAAAACGAGTTTAATTTTCTGTTTAAAAATACCCCAAAATAGATCAGTTTTAGCCGAAAATAATGACAGGCTTATGTTTGGCGCAACGTCGCACCAGGTTTGACGACTTGTTTAAACAAATACACACGCCGTTGGTTTGGCATTTTTACAGTGTCGCAACAAATACATGGGCATGGGAAAGGTTGCCATGGAAAACATGCTAAATCTTTTACTTTTTTAGAGGAAGATATTGAGGAATAAAATTGCCAAATGTCGCTGACAGATAACAACAAAGCGCTCCTTCTGCAATGAAATCCAAAATTTTCTGGAGGAGGAAGCAAGAGTCAAGCATTTCCTTACATTTACATACCCATTCCCTCGCAGTCATAGGCTTCTTGAGTTAAAGCCTTGACACTCAAATTTAATAGATTATGGTTAAAAGTACATTTGCAGTTGGCAATGTTTATTGCAAACATAATTTTTTTTTCTCAATTTTTCAAGCTAGAATTCGAGGATAAACATTGCCGAAATGTGCCTGAAATGCAACACGAAATTACACCTTTTGCAAAAATATGTCCTAATTTGCTTAGGGGAGGACCCCATACTCCCGCCAGCAATAGAGTTGAACACCCTCGTACACCTATGTAACTACGGATCCATTCTCCCCCGCAATGAGGCTTCTTGATTTGTAAGCATTGACACTTAAACTTAGCAAATAAATTATGGTCGAAAGTATATTTGCTGTTGTCAATGTTTAATAAAATATTTCCTTTTATCGCTCTTTTTCAAGAAAGAAATTGATGAATTAAATTGTCAAAACGTGGCTGAAAGATAACACCAAAACGCACCATCTGCAATATATTTTTCAAAAGACCCCCTCCTGCACCTACCGCCACTCGCAGCTTCGCTGCTCGATCGTGCGTATAGCTGAAATAGCTTCAGGAACGCCCCTGTCTGATACCATGTTAGATCTAAGGCATGTATTGCATTTTCTGTATATTTAAAGGATTACTCTTGTGTGAGAATACCATACTATAGAACAGTGTACCACTGTTACAGTGAAACACTATTTAGCACATATGATTGCACCTTATATCTTAAATAGGTATATATTTCCAGCTTACATTTCCTTTCTTTGGCCAACTCTCATAGAAAATTAGCTGTTTAATATGAGCCCACGTTGATAACCGATTCGCGTACTTTGGTATTATGTGGGATAGTGGTCTCTTGGTTATATGCTGATCTAGGACTCTGGTTCGAATCTCGCTCAGACCACGGAAGTTGTGTGAGCAAAACATAAATCCCATGCTGGTTCCTCTCCATCCAGGATATAAAAGTGTACCTGTGAGGGAAATAAAGCGGTCGTGGTTGCATACTGTTTCTAGTGTAAACGGACGACTTATTTTTAAGTTATCGGGGGGGGGATAAAGGTTAAAGTCCGCTGAAGAAGACTCTTGTTTATCAAATCAGACTATAAAGGACATGCCTTACTTACCCTTTCCTTCATCTATCTATTTTCAATTACCGGAGACATACCCTGGCCAGGCCTGGTGGGTATTACAATCAACTCCATATGGTACTGGGGTTCGGACCAGGTAGGTGGCCATTACATCAACGGACCACTTAAAAATTGTGCGTAAATGATACATGTTGTAATGTAATATAATATGTGCAACCGCTGGTATTTGTCAAACTCGAATATTCCCTTAAATAGTGAAGGACAAAAGTTAATCCGTCTTTTTCAGACTTCATAGCGAATGTTTAGGTGAAATTGTAGTCATAAATTCGCATTAAACCCAGTTGGCCAATAATGTGTGATTCTCAAATCTTTATTGTAATTAGCGTTTATTACTTTATTTACCGAAATGCGCACTTTGTTATTTTCCTTTACATATCCAAAATTAGGGGCTATAATTTTGAGATGATAAATTTCCGTGGTTACAGAGCAATTCTAGAAAAGCAACCTAGCAACCAAAATGTTGCAAAATAAAACATGTAATTCTTTCAAATCATACTTTTGACATGAAAGCAATAAAAAGATAATCTTGATATGATTTAATTCACATTATACTCTTTACTGATATAAACGATGAAGCAGCAATATTCTGTTTCATAATGATTTACCGAATTGTTGACCTATGACTAATTTAGTTCATAAGTAATTTACATCCAAATCACATTTTCTCAGACAAACGTGTACGTGTACACATTAAATATATGCAATATGAAAAAGAAAGGAAAAAAAAACAGACTGTTGGTGAACTATTTTTTTATCCATTATCTCAGAAGGCTGTATTTTTAAGATGGCTGAAATAATCGGTAACACGGATATAGTTTTATTAAACTACAGGCAATACAAAACTCACATGTAGATACATTATTTAATCAGGAACAAAATGACACAACTGCTCGTTTGATATGCTTATATGGTACAAACCATTCGCCCTTTGGCACATATTCTACCTCATTCTCCTTCCATTCAGGTAATAGTGCAGCGCGCCCTAGCGGGAAAGACGTACGACCACGCAAAGGCGGGCACGATCCTGTGCGCGTACATCAAGATACATCCGCTCTTAATGTTCGTACCTCAAGGCATGATTGCGCGTATCCTGTTTCCAGGCAAGTGTCGTAAAAAGAAGGTCCGGTACGCATTCATTAGTCAGTTCTAACACTTAAGACTTAATATGATAAATATGCGTGAGATGGTTCTGCACTGTAAGTTTTACTTGAAGTTTACCCACTCTCATAACCGCATTCGTATATCTTTCGAGATGAAAAAGTCTAAATGTACAAATAGTGATCATGTCATTAATATAAAACGTGTGTAAAATTGTATTTAAAAGAGTAGTATGTATATACGATAGATTTGTAATGGTATATTGAATCACAACCCATTTGTAACGTTCCCTTCAATGCCATAACAGTCAACATATCCCAATCGTTCCCCGGTGACAATACATAATTTAATAAAGTACTTGAGTTGCTCGCAACACGATTGTAATTGAATTGTTGGTGTGTTTGATTGTTTGACATGATATGTTTAGTTGGTCTTTGATATTTCAGAGACCGTGGGATGTACCGACTCGGAAATCTGTAAAGAAGTGTGCGGCAGTCCAGGGGGCTGTTCCAACGTAGCATACCCCACCCTCGTAGTTAAACTACTTCCTCCAGATATTCTGTTTCAATGTGACATCTCCTAACATAGTAATAAAACCTCGCCGTTAAAATAGGCGGTTATAATGTAATGCATCCTACCATCGCTATTAACGTTTTTGGCCTAATACGTTATTATATCGTGACGTGTCCACCTTCGATACATATACTTTATTGGAATGCAGTTCTACTGTAACGTATCTCATCCACAATATAAAGTTCGTTGTACATAACAGTCTGTTCAATTGTGGCATATCCAACACTAGTTATTATTGTTTTGACTTCAGTAGTTTTTTTTCTAAAGTGGCGTATCACTCCATCGATATACTCGACTTACCCATTTTATTTAGGTGAAATTAATACGTAATCATTGTTAAAATGTCTTAAAACGACAGTTGGAATGAAATAATATCTCAGTATTTCATAAATTGAATTCAAATTTGTTTGCATGTTATTATGTTTATATTTAGATCAATTGTGAACATACATTAGTTTTGTAAATTACCAAAGTGTTCAAAATCTTAATTTCGGGAGGGTCACACAGGCTAATCATTGACAATACTTTCCGCTGGCTTTATTTTTCGTTTAAAGGACGTCTCTTTTAAGAGAGAATCCCTTTTTATCCTACAGCTAAATGATTTTATAGAACAAATACGACTCATAAAGAAAAGATAAGGTTTTCTCCACGGTTATTTTTAGATAAGGTTTTCTCCACGGTTATTTTTTTAACATGTACATAGGGAATACTTTTTTTGGCCTTTCACCCCTGATTGCGTCATTTAGGTCATTGGGTACGCAGTCGTTAACGAGTTAACGAGTGTGTGTGTTTACGATGGATTATTTAGAGGATAATACACGGCTGAGCCGGGCCGAGCAGTGATAATCGGCCCGCAGGGGGCATAACCCTGGTTTGCGACCTGGGGCCGATTATCACTGCCCGGCCCGGCTCAGCCGTGTATTAACGTCTATTTATATATCTTACTTTTATACTAAATTATAAATGGGCACAGGTTTTGAGTCATACTATAATACTATTTTAGTTCTTCACTAAAATTTATGAATTACCAGCTTTCCGTACTTTTATTTTCATTCAATTGATTACGCAATTTATGACGTATCTCGTGTGAAGTAATTTAAATGACGAAACTAGCTAGACGCTTTGGATTTAAGGACAACATAAATTCGGATTTGTAGTTTTTTTATTTAACAATTAAATATTTTTTAAGCATCAAACGATTATTATATGTGTTTACGATGGATTATTATCATATTATGAATGTGAATAACAGTGTTGGGATATACAACTGGAATAAAACTGGTGAGACTCCATTTTCGATTTCGTTAAAATGTCGAATGTACTCGAATAACGCAATGTTTTGTTGAACAATTGATGGATTAATTTTAAGAAAAGTGTCAGTGAATTGTTCTTTAACTTTTTGAAGGAAATCGATATTGAATTAAAAGGGTAATTCCTTTGATGAATAAGTCGTTCCTTTGTCAGTCGATCAAAGAATGTTATCCACAAAGAATTGCCTGCTTACATCCAGTGCTTTAAAATGGAAAAGATGGATTGCGATGAAGAAATGTGTTCAGAATGTTAACTCCCCATGGAAGCAAATTAAACTTTACGAAAATAAACATGGTTTTTACACAACTTCGGTGAGTAGAACCAGTAGATATTTTACTTTGTATGTCAGTAAGTTAAAAGTGTGTAACAAAAAGAGTTGTTTATAGACTAAAATTAACAATATCGGCGGGGATGAATGCTGAATCATGCTTCATGCAGGTTTCTACACATTTTGTAAATTTAAAAATGGCAGCCATGTTTTTTTTTTGGTATTTTACAGTGGTTAAACAAGAATTGTAGTTTGAACACAACCGTCTGTGTTCTACTTGAGTGTGTTACATTTGGAACGCTGATTAAAATTGAATCTAGGAGAATAGCGATATTTTGTCTCGTTTCTCTACTTTTGCGTGGAATTCTTAAGGACTATTTCAAGTTCCGTAAACGGGAGAGATCACAATTAATATTACTATGCAATGTTATATTCATAAAATGTAATGTGTCTTTTGCTTTTATTTTATCAATTTAAGACTACTATTTTAATTGCACAAGGAATATATTAAATAAAAATATATTGTAGGATAAATAGAATACTATGTTAGTGTGATTGTGTACTTAAATTTATCCCACTCGTCTCAGAAAGGCTTACAAGGCTCGGCAAGCCTCGCCATGTAAACCTTTCTTCACTCGTGGGATAAACTTAAGTACACAATCACACTAACATAGTATTCTCTATAAGGCTGAAAGTGTCGTCCTAGTTTTGCCTGAGCGAACGACACAGGCTAATCTGGGAAAAACTTTATGCAAATGAATCAAACCCAGTTTTCTTCAGAACGAGGCTAAAACCAGTAATTTTGTGCGTATCAAAACAAACGTTTGTGAAATATGCAGGTGCGCGCGGCATGATACTCGCGGTGATTATGTCAGCGCTGATGTCATCGTTGACGTCAATATTCAACAGCAGCAGCACCATATTCGCCATGGACATCTGGACCCACATCCGGAAGAAGGTGTCCGAACTGGAGCTTATGATTGTGGAAAGGTATGATTATGAAAAAAAACGATGTATGAAAACTCACCAGAATGACTTTTCCACCGAATACTCCAAATAGTGCCTTGCTTCAGACTTACATTATTTATTTGAGTGCAGGATTGGATATATGCGTGTATTAAATCCATAGAGACCGTTGATGGAACACATACCTTTCGATTAACTTATTATTAGGGATAGGAACGAATACTGGAAATGATATTCGAATATTCGTTTGTCATTATTCGAATATATTTGAATATTCGATTTTTGAACCTTATATTAAAATGTCCGCAGAAACGTACTATTTCATATTGCCACTTATACCACTATAAATCGAATCATATGTGCAGCTTTGAAAAACTTGATAAAGTAATAATTTTAGAAAAAAAATATTGAATATTATTTTCTTCTTTAAAAAAAAACAATGTTTATTTTCATAAGAGAAATGACATTTACGGAAAACACATTACCGTAATTCTAATTCATGCGAATACATTAATTGATGTCAAACAGTAGCATATATGACTTAAATATTTTCTCTCGTATTTGTTCATTTGAGTCTCGATCTAGGTAAACATTGCTATATGCCTGCGCTTAAAATGTCGTTCAAGATTAGCAAATGCCCAGGATTATATAGATTAGAAAATGCACAGGATTATATAGATTAGAAAATGCACAGGATTATCTGGGGCGACACTTGACGCATATGCATAAAATCATGTTTTCCCATTTTGATTATAATTTGTAATTTATTGTCCTTTTAAAGAACGTGTGTTCTATGGTGTTCTTGATTGTCCTCGTCGTGATAAGTATTATCTGGATCCCGGTCCTGCGACTGACTGGTACCGAGCTCTATATGTATAACCATATAATGCTGTTCTAGGATGTTCGTGATTGTCCTCGTCGTTATAAGTACCATCTGGATCCCGGTCCTGCGGTTGACTGGTACCGAGCTCTATGTGTATATCCAAGAGGTTTCCAGTTTCCTACAGCCACCTATATGCTGTATTTTCCTCCTGGCCATATTTTGGCCTCGCCTGAACGAACAGGTTTGTTAAGCCAATGCTTAAGGGTTTTGTTGTTTCTCGCTATATATATTTAATTGCCCAGACTGTTCAATCTGTGATTTATTTATCACTTTGATCATGTTCTAGAAAACTATCAATATCAAGATTGTTCATTTTTTAAGTCTAAGTGTACTTGTATACGTCATTACGAGATAATAATGTTTCATTCAAAATATCTCATTTCTTATAGATTACATTCCCAACACTTGTTACTAAAAAATGTTTAGCTGTGTTTGTGTAATTTTTGTCTAAATTATAAAATGATTGTTTTATCATTTTCTGTCATTCAGCTCATGATAGGATAACTGTACAATATATTATATTAGTAGAAATGAAATTGCGCGGCTGAGAAAAATATATGTTCGTGGACACGTAAATGTGATTTCTATTTTTTTTTAAATAACTGAGGAACGTGTGAAGCTCTTTTTCCCCCGATGTTTTTGTGTTAACTTAGTGGATCAGATAACCAGTGAAATCAACACAAACTTATGTGCCACATACGACTATAATAATACATTTATTGATGTTCTTTATTACTTGGTATATCTTTTTGTAAATATAAATACAAAATTGTCGAGTCTAGGAAGTGCATCAATAGTGAAAGGTGTTCATCATTATTAATTCTGTATATGCATTACCGACTAATAATACATTTTCGAAATCGTAGACTGGTAATGAGTATTTAAGTGTTCTTTAATACCATTAATGTACACAATACTGTATCCGTCTTCACCAAAAGACACATAGCACTGGTTCTACCCAGAAAACGGGCTCAAAAGCGGTTCAATAAACGTAATGCTTTATATTCAATCCAGCTTAAATAAATAAACTAAACTAACCTCTGCCCCTTTTCCAGGGCGCGTTTTGGGGCTTAGTTTTTGGTATGTTGGTCGGCCTGGCCCGCTTCGTGGGCGAGTACTCATTCAAGGCGCCCGTATGTGGGGAAGAGGACACCCGCCCCGGCATCATCAAGAACTTCCATTATCTATACTGCTCAATATTTTTATTCGTTGTTACCGGGATGGTCGCCACTATCGTTACTATGGCAACCAAACCCATAGATCGCCGATGTGTAAGTATGGACCATTTACCTACAGTTGTTGGGCCCTATATATTGGTATATTTTAACAATTTTTATAATTGTTTTCTGGGACATCTACGTACAGTTTTGGGTTCGATACATTCCTATTTATTTTCCAAATGTAAGGATTGTTGTCTGGGAATCTACGTACAGTTTTTGGGATCGATATATTTGTATTTATTTTCCAAATGTAAGAATTGTTTTTGATACATCTACGTACAATTATTGGGTTCGATATATTCGTATTTATTCTCCAAATGTAAGCATTGATGTCTGAGACATCTACGTAAAGTCGTGGGGTTCGATATATCCTTATTTATTTTACAATGGTAAAAATTATTTTCTTGGACATCTTCGTACAGTTCTTGAGTTCGATATATTCGAATTTATGTCAAAGGTTTAAGCATTGTTGTCTAGGATATCTATTTACAGTTGTTAAATACACAGGAATTAAACACGTTAATCAATCTTTTCACTCTTGGTGTCATTTAACAACAGAAAATGTATGTTGTCATCACATTCACAATTTGTTTTATTTAGTTCAGCTGGTTAATTTCATACATTATCTTAAAATTTCCATTTCGCATTACTGCGCAATATTACATTCTGCTTGTTTCACGTGTAGTTGTACCGGCTCACATTCTGGACGCGTCACAGCAAGAAGCCGCGCCTGGATATCGACTCCGTGCACGCGGACTACTCGAGCTCGAGCAGTGAAACCTCCTCTAAGTCGCACGAACGCGAGATGCTGGTGCTCAAACAAACAGGTGAGTATTGTTATTGAATTCACCTGGCAGTGTCAACAAAATATCCGTATATCATATTATCAAGATACTGTGTCAGTATTCGGATACTAATTTATTTATAATTGCTATTATTGTGGAGGCTAAGGACTAAACTCAAACTGCCACCTAGCATTACATGTGCAAGTCCATATGAAAACCAAAATGAATAACTCCTTTCACGCATTTAATATAAGATATAAGACTAAACTACATTTTTTACTCTTTATTAAAGGACCTTATATAATAAAATAATGGTTCTGGCATATAATGTCTCGACTTTAAGCAGCACGGACCACCTGCGAACATGGCAAGCCGAAACTAACTGAAAATAACTAACTGCACAAATAAATTTGAAAATAACTAACTGCACATATGAGTGCTGACTCCGGGTGACGGCCATCAGCACTCCCAACAAAATCATATTTCCCCCCCAAAATGTGTCAAATAAAAAGCGTCCATCCGGCACTGATTGCAAAGAAACTCTAATCTTCAAGCGAATATCGAAGAATCCGATCCGTACCACCTGCCCCATAGGAAGTGGAGTCGTGACTCACCTCTATCCTACCTTTGGTACTTCTGCTTCTTCACCGCACCTGAAAAACGCAACTCAAACCAGCAGAATAAAAATAATGTAATTTTCTAAGGGCAAATTCTAGTACCCAAAACAATTTGTTCCCTTTATGTTAGTGTAATTAATGTGGACAGGCAAATCAAACCTAAAGCTTGCATTGAATATATTAACTTTATTCACCCTAAGCCTAACCAATTTTTAAATATATAACGGACACATTCAAGTGTAACTGAACACAGTGAACAGATATTTGGAAATAACAAAATACATGGGTTGGGTGGGAGGGGAGAAACATTACGACCTTTACTTCAATCTCTTGCACGACGGTTACATTACATTCACCTCTGTGTTGGGCTCAGAACGGACTATTGTTATGAAAGCGTCTCATTTATGTAATGATCATTCCAAGCGTTCATCATTGAGGTTACAGAATACTAAACAATCTCTTGCACGACGGTTACATTGCATTCACTGCATTAAAGAAAACCATCTCATACCATGATATCTTATATCAGTCTTAATTCATTATTATAAAATTGATATGTTTTTTTTTATGTTAAGAAACCAACAAACATACACACGTCGAAGCAATTCCTAACGTCACTCAAAAAAATATGTTCAATTGTTTACATTTGTGAAGTGCGTGGAATGATTCCATCTGCGTAAATGGGCAATAAATTAGTTCCAAAGAGTTGCATTAAAACTCGCAAGTTTTTGCACGATTTATCGTACATTTAAAAGTCATATTTCTTAATTTAATGCATGCGATCTTAAATATCCAATCAAATATACGTTGAATGCGTTTGTTCGGTTTTATCTATTTTATAGACAAAATGGAGGGCTGAGCCTTTCGCAGAGTTGTATGTGAGAGCAAGGAACGGACAACTCTGCGTGGAGATTGCCTTTACTTGTGTAGATAACGGTGAGAAAGATTTTTATTTTGTTAAATTCGTTACTTTAACTTACGGTTACAAAACACCGACATTAAGAAACTGACCCTACATTTTTGAACTACCCTTTTTAATAACAAATAGGGATGGCAAAATTATTCGAATATTCGATTGAATGGTCAGTATTCGAATAACAGAATTGATATCCGCATATTCGCATTTTTTTCCCCAAACGTTATTTCCTTAATATGTAATGACCTGCGAGCCGCTTACAAATTGGCTACCGAAATTACTTGGGATTAACATGTCTGATTCGACGTTCTCCGTGTCAAACCAGGTATGTGTATTAGTACGTTAATACACATACCTGGTCAAACTGATAACGCGGCCCGTATCAGCAATGCAATATACACACTCTAAGAAAGGCCCCGAATTGTTGTTTGTCAATGGGGTGCCAATTAATGGCTTCATTTGACTGGCGAATAAAAATTAAGTTTCTGTGATCACAGTATGAACAGCCATTAAAATGAGTGAATTACTCAATTTGCGCATAATTTATATTTCAGCTGATCTGTCGATCAGATCTCCGACTTTCATTTATAAAATACCGGATTATTACGCTGGTGGAAAATGTATCGGCATGTTTTGGTTTTGTTTAGTTACAGCGCCTGCTTTCAGTGTATAAGCTCCGCCCATAATTATTCCAGAATAACCCATTGACGATTTTCTTCTCTGTTTATATGAAATTTGGCACGTGCCGTGCTAAATCGAGGCTCGCTTTACGTAACCAACGACGGGCTTCTTGGTTTCTAACCGGCATCGGTCGGCTAGGCAACGACATATGACATTATTCTCGTTTGGAAAAATACGACTTTGTGTTAGTATTGTGCTTGTTGATTTTGCAAAGAAAGTGCATCAATGGTTCAGCGCGAAAAATGACAAAAGAGTGTCGTTTTGGAATTAAAGTACGTTATAAAGCAATATAAAATTCTATGACATGATGTTTTTCCTTTTTTTTTAACCTATTTATTTAAGCTCGATTGCGTAACAAGCCTAAGCTTATATGAAACGCTCTCAAGTCCGTTTCCTTGGTGTCTATGGGGGAGATCTAAAGAACGCTCCCACAGAGGGGATCGAACCCGTGACCTCCCGATCGCTAGGCGGACACCATATCTTACAATAATATGTTTGTCCTTATATTTGCTCTTGAATATTTGGTGTACTTTGCATGCATTATGATATGTTTCTTTATAAAAATGTACACGCAATCGTTACTTTAAAATTTCAAATAAAAATAAAATGATATAACATGATATTTTCTCTTCTATTTGTGCCCGATTACAGTATCGGTCATAGTATTAGCCGACAGCGATAAAATTATTTGATATCAACGTTAAAAATCAGCCTCGTATTCAGCATACAGATATAACTTAAAAAGCAATGAAAGTTATCACAGAACAAGTTTCACTCTTTTCTGATATATTTCGCTTAAATAGGCTTTACCTAAGTTTTTTTTTACAATTAAGCTACATTTTCTTTCTATTTCTCAACAGAACAATTGTATATTCAATTGTATTTCTGTGTCAATTTATATTAAATATCCCAACTGGATACGAAACTGAGTATTAGAAGTTATATCCAACCAGCCGTTTTATGCGAATATTCGAATATTCGATTGAATGGATTTGCGAATATTCGAATACCGATATAGGTATTCGATGCCATCCCTAATAACAAATGATGTAAAGGTACAGTGGTTCCAATACAGAATAATTCATATGATACTTGGAACAAATAGTCTTTTGAACACAATGAAAATAATTGATGATCCATTTTGTACTTTTTGCAAACAAAGTGAAGAAAATTTAGAGCATTTATTCTGGGAATGTCAGATATCTAAAGCAATAATTGATGAAATGCTACCAGGTCAATCTTTTTCTTTCATTAATTTGCCAATACTTCTACTAGGATATTTGACAAAGTCTGATAGTGCAATAAATAATGTTATTTTGTTTATAAAGCTATACTTATACAAATGTAGGGCAAATAAATGCATTCCAAGCATAGCTGGAGACAAGAAATACATGAAGTACGAATATGATAACTTGACAAAAATATCAATTTCAAAAAATAATTTAGAATCGTTTGACATTGAATGGGAACCATTTTATGCAATTGTTGCATAAACTTAATTATACAATTATAAACATCTATTATTGTTTTTCTCTATGCCTTATCATCTGTTATAACAACATATTCATCAGTGTTTGTATTTATTCAATGAAAAATGTCTTTATTATTACATGCACCTATTATTGTTTGTATCTATGCCTTTTTTCATTTGATAGTTCAATTAAAACATCCATGTTCATCTATACATACTGGAATTTGTCTGTTTATGCCACCTCTAAAAAAGGGGGGTATATTGTTTTTGGCCTGTCTGTCGGTCTGTTTGTCTGTCATTCTGTCTGTCCAAAACTTTAACCAATATTAAAGTTTTGTCATAACTTTTGACGCATCAAAGATAGCAACTTCATATTTGGCATGCATGTGTATCTCGTAGAGCTGCACATTTTGAGTGGTGAAAGGTCAAGGTCATTCTTCAAGGTCAAAGGTAAAAAAATCAAAGCGGCGCAATAGGGGCCATTATGTTTCTGACAAACACATCTCTTTTTTTTTCATCTATACACCATAAATGTTGTTTTTTTCAACACAAAATTACATGCATTAGATAGCTAATCTTATATGTATTGCATATGTTATTCTTTTCATTTTCTGATTGTATTACATGCTTGTGTTATTGTTCATAATTGTATATGCAATCTCGAAATAAAATGTGTTGGAAAAAAAAGAAACTGACCAAACCAGCCAAGCAGTGAGGCACAACAATGAACAGGTCTAATATGATTATAGGTGTTACCTAATTTACGGGCAAAAGCTTTTTTGAATATGTATTTTAAATAAATAAATGGACATTATTGAGTTCAAAATATTATAGTTGTTTCAATAATAAAGTAAAACATCCAAAAATATAATCTTCAAACGAGTAACATGTTCCTAGCTTAAATATATAGCATCTTATAATTTTTGAATTTCTGCTGGTTCGATGGCTGCGGTATATGGTGTCTGCTAAGTCACGGGGAGGTCTCTGTATTGATCCCTTAAGTGGGAGCGTTCTTTAAACCACCCTAAAGACACTAAGAACTGGTCCTACCCAGGAAACAGTTTGTTTCAGCAAATATCTCAATTCAACTTAAGCTTGCTAAAGCAGTTGATTTTAGCATGCACTGAATTAACATAATCAAACTAATATCATGTGTCAAATATTAATTTTGATTGACAGGATTTTTTTATTATCAATGTATAATTATGTGGAACATAATGACAGCATACTTGTTTTGCAATTTAAATAGTTCATAAATACATGGATCTTGCAGGGTTCTAATTTACTTTCGCTAACTATTGTCGAATAGTTTAATTTTTGTCGCCACTAAAAAGCCATTTTGTAGCAATTCATAAATCACAGTCTAAACTGGATACACTTAGTTTGTAGCTGTATAGTTACAATTTGAATGCAAATAAACATACTGTTATATCATAGATATGTTTTATTTAAACATTCAAATAACACATACAATACAACATAGATTATCAGTTATCATATGAGCTTATTTATATGTCATTCATTGACTTTTTTGGCTAAGTCTCTAGCAGAAGCAGGTACATGATGTTAGTATATATACAGTGTCCGACAAATTTCTTATTTTTCAGGTAGCCCACTGGGCTACCTATAAAAATATTTGGTAGCCCAAACAAAATTCATACAAAATGATAAGAGGCATGCTTTCATCTTTATTTTATTTCTTCATTTACTTATACATAATATGTATACATACATATACATAATACAGCAAGTAGTCTGATGTACAGAGTCAATATCATTAATTAATGTTACAGTACAGGCACTGTGTACTTAAATGTACCAAAGAAAATCATATACTACATGTAAATATTACATGTATGTGCACATGTATGTGTACTTAAATTCGGACAGCACGTTAGGTTGGAAACGTAAAAAAAACCTTTAGATGATCAATATGATTGACTTGTATGCAATGCAATTGCCCTTTTTTAACAACAAATACTGAGTTTCAATAAATCAAGAGTATTAAATCATTTATTTACTTGTGTCCGACTTTAAGTACTGTCCGAATGTACGTATTGCATCCGTATTTTGTGACACTTGTGTGCAGTCAGTATACAATACAATAATTGTTTTAATAATGAAGGAACTGATACAGTGTAACGGTAACGATACAGCGTGTTTACATTATAGTTTATGTAGAGGAAATGTCAATGCCAAATAATTCGCAAGATACCCCGGTACAGTGTTCATTCTAGAAATCGAAAAGTAGGGGGGAATTTCCCCCCTCACTTTGAAAAATAGGGGGGATTTTTCACAAATGGGGGGAAATTGATCAAGTACCATTTATATGTTTTCATTTTCGTTTTAATGTTTATTTGTTTTAACTTCTACATTACTTAAAACAGTCAAGTCAGTGAAATACCATTGTTACTGCTTTTAAATATAACTGCACTTTCCATAGTATATTGGTGACTTAAATAAAAACAAAGGATTATGAAAATAATTGTTCACATGATATTTCTGTATCATTTAAAACAATAAAAAAATACTGATTGTCTATCATGATATGATATGAATGATGATATGATATTAAAACCTAAGTCATGTAAGTGTCTTAATTAATGTATAGAATTAAGTTTTACATTCCAGTATCAAAGGACAATTTTCTTCCTTAATCATTCACGAGTCACATCCCTTTATTTTGAAACGAAATTTCTTATTTTTTAATTAACCCAAGTATCATTTTAAACGGAAATTCTTTAAAGTTTATTCTAACACGGCACGTGACTTGTTTTCTATAGTCAAAGAAGGAAATCAAGCGTGGGTTATTCTGCAATAACTTATGGGCGGAGCTTATACACTGAAAGCACGCGCTGTAGCTAAACAAAACATGCCGATACATTTTCCACCAGCGTAATAATCCGGTATTTTATGAATGAAAGTCACGTGACGAAATACTACGCTATGAACAGAAATGCGTAAAATTGACCCAATTTCCCACGGTGTTCGTCTGCTGCTTCGATACTAAAATGGCTGAAGTTTATTGTCACATATACAGTGTTATTTTCTTGTAGATGTAACACTCTTGCGTTAATTTAAAGTGTACAATGAAAACATTTTAGTTGGCGCAAGTTGTTGTTGTTCTTATTTAACCAAACGTGAGAAATGAAATGGGTTTTTTCCATCCAGTTTGGCTGTTATTGAGGGCGGAGATCTGATCGACAGAACAGCCGAAAGCTATTTTTTATGGGCGGAGCTTTACATTAAATAGTATGCAAGAAAAATAAGATACATTCTATAAATCTTTAGTAAAAATCGTGTTAGAATCGAAATAATTCGTGTACGTTATAGTTTGTTGTCGAATAACCCACGGCCGGAAGTTTAGATGCGTGGTTTCAAATCACTCGTGCTTCGCACTCGTGATTTAATCACTACGCATCTAAACTTCCGGCCGTGGGTTATTCGACAACAAACTATAACGTACACGAATTATTTCTTAATTAACCCGTGAATCGAAGAGTTAATTCCCTTTGATTCCCGGTGTTTTTCTCAATAAATACGCGAAGCAAAATTTAACAGTTTAAAAAACCCGTAACGGATATCGAGTGCACGAATTTTCTCGCACACATGCTGCAGATGTGCGCGATCTTTGAAAAAAAAGCGCGAATCGCGCAATCGCGCGGTCTAGAATGAACACTGCCGGTACTTTAGTTGAAATTCACAACGAAACATTTAATGGAAATTAAATGATCTCAATGTTGTACCCGCTACCAAATGTTTATTTTCAAATAAATCAGGGACCTATACAAACAAAAAAATGTTTGTATAGGTCCCTGAATAAATACACCCATGCGCGCTTTTTATCTGGACAAAGAAATTCATTTATTAAATGTTGAATTTTGTAACCTAAAATAGCTGTGCACAACGCGTGCAAACCGTGGCAGGTGAAATTTTACGCATGTTGCAATTGAACGGTCCTGATTGGGAGCTTATTACATCATATCTTTAAATGGAGCCATATGCCGAAATTCATTTGACACTTGAGAAAATTTCAAACGTTTGTGTTTATGACTCTTATCGTCTATATTACCCAACCATAATTTGGTTTAAAAAATATAAATTATGCATATATCGGATTATTGATTAAAAGTCGATTAATCCAATTATTAATTGACAATGCAAACTAATTAACAGGTGTTTACCGTGTCACAGAATAACACAAAGTCAAATAAACAAGGCTTTGACACATTTTTATCCCCCGCCAAATGCGGAGGGATATAGTTTTGGTGTTGTCCGTCAGTCTGTCATCTGTTAGTCCGTCCATCACAAACTTTTCAGGTCTATATCTCAGAAACTATAATTATAAGATTGCATCATGAAACTTAATGAATTTATAGATATCAATGAGGAGAAGTGCCGTGCAGAAGAACCATAACCCTACACTTTCTTAGATAAGGGTTATTGCTCTTTGTTGTTTTTGTATGATGTAACTTTTCAGGGCTATATCTCAGACACGATACAAGATTTCAACACGAAACTTCATGGATGTATAGATATTAATGAGGAGAAGTGCCATTCACAAGAACCATAACCCTTTACTTTCTTAAATGAGAGTTATTGCCATTTGTTGTTTTTGTATGATGTAACTTTTCAGGGCTATATCTCAGATATGATACAAGTTTTCAACATGAAACTTCATGGGCGTATAGATATTAATAAGGAGAAGCTCCATGCACAAGAACCATACCCCTACACTTTCTTAAATAAGAGATATTGCCCTTTGTTTTTTGTATGATGTAACTACAAAAAAATAAGAAAAGGCACAACCCTACAAATAAGCTTTCTTTTAGTTATTCACCCATCAATAAACAAAATTTATTTTGTGGGGGATATCAATTAAACAAATTTTCTTGTTGTTTATATTATAAAATTGAGGACTTCATATAAAATTTATTTATCAAAATGAAGATTTGCCCTAAATTAGTTGTTTGCAAATAAGAATTTTCCCCAAAAATCTTTATATAATTTAAAGTGAGGACTTAAGACACACAATTCATTTGATGAAAATAAAGACTTGTCCTACAATTTTTTTTTTGAAAATAATAGTTTTCTCAAATAAATGTGAGAACTTGATACACAATTCATTTGATCAAAATAATACTTTTCCTTCAATTACAATGTAGTTTTTTTTATAAAATAAGATTTTTCTCAAAAACATTCTAATCAATCAAAATGAGGACTTTACACAGAACTTATTTTATTATAAAAGTGAGGACTTGACACACAGATTGATTTATCATAAAAGTGAGGACTTAATGCACACTTCATTTTATCAAAATGATGATTTCCCCTTTGATTGGTTTTTTTTCAAAATAAGATCTTTCTTAAAAAAAGTATTTGCAATCAACATGAGGACTTTACACAAAACTTATTTTATTATAAAAGTAAGGACTTGACACGCATATTGTTTTATCATAAAAGTGAGGACTTAATGCACACTTCTTTTTATCAAAATGATGACTTGCCCTTCAATTAGGTTTTTTGAAAATAAGAACTTTCTCAAAAAAATTATTTGCAATAAAGTGAGGACTTGACATACAATTGATTTATCATAAAAGTGAGGACTTGATACACACATCATTTTATCAAAATGATGACTCCAGTTTTTTAAAATAAGAACTTTCTCAAAAAAATTCTTATCAATCAAATTGAGGACTTTACACAAAACTTATTTTATTATAAAAGTGAGGACTTGACATACAATTGATTTATCATAAAAGTGAGGACTTGATACACAATTCATTTTATCAAAATGATGACTTGCCCTTCAATTAGGGTTTTTGAAAATAAGAATTAACCTCCAAAAACTCTTTATTTCATCAAAATGAGGACTTAACATACAATTCTTGGCAAGCATGTCTTATGAATCATTTCCTGAATACAATAATTAGATGGACACTGGACAGTTATGTAGATTGATGTTGTGATAAAACATGGCTTTCGATTTTGTGATGCAGGAGATGATGCCAATGATTCACCATTAGAAGACATGACGGTAACAGTGGTCCAGAACTTGGCTCAACCAGAGCACCACCAACATTGCAACATGCACACAACCAGCAATACATACCAAGGTACTTGGGAGAGAAAATATTTGGTGCTCATATTCAACCATTCTTGTAAAACTTAGAGGCGGACAAGTTTATGGAAGTTGTGACAAAGGATTGCTCTCTTTCTTGTGAAACAGCTGGTAAGGCTGGTGATGCCCCAGATGCACTAGAAGACATTAATTTTTAGCTTGACTATTGTATATGAAATATATATAGTGGAGCTATCCTACTCAACTCGGGATCGGCTTCCGGTAAGTGTAAGCGTGCAAATGTTAAAGTTTGTGTACTACCCCAAATATTTCCTATGTCCCTTGACAAATTTCTTAAATATTTTGCATACTTCTTTACCAATATGACCCCAACTTACAAACAAGAGCAGACAACTGTATCAATCATTTTGTAAGAATAATGGCCTTTTTTCCACTTAGAATATGCATATTATTAATAACTCTATGTTAAAGTTTGCGAACCACCCCAAATATTTCCTATGTCCCTTGACATATTGCTTTAATATTGTGCATACTTCTTTACCAACATGACTCAAATTTGACCCTGCCTTGGGGGGGTCAAAGAATTGAAAATTTGCTTATTATATAAGGCCTATTTTGTGAAAACTTTAAAAATCTTTACATCCATAACCATTGGGCCTAGGGCTACCAAATTTGGTATGTAGTGACATCTAATAGTCCTCTACCAAGTTTGTTCAAATTATGCCCCTGGGGTCAAATTTGACCCTGCCCTGGGGGTGTCAAAAATCGAAAATTTGCTTATATAAGGCCTTTTTTTTGCAAACTTTAAAAATCTTCTTGTCCTAACCGTATGGCATAGGGCTACCAAATTTGGTATGTAATGACATCTTATGGTCCTCTACCAAGTTTGTTCAAATTAAGCCCCTGTAATCAAATTTGACCGTTCCCCAGGGGTCACAAAATTGAACATATGCTTATATTGGGCCCATTTTGTGCAAACTATAAAAATCTTCTTGTCCATAACCATTGGGCCTATTTCTACTAAATTCGGTAGGTAGTGACATATAATAGTTCTCTACCTAGTTTGTTCAAATTATGCCCCTGGGAAAAAATTTGACCTTGCCCCAGGGATCACAAAAATGAACATATGCTTAAATAAGGCCTATTGTCTGCAAAGTTTAAAAATCTTCTTCTTATTTATAGAGCCTAGGGCTACTAAACTTGGTATGTAGTGATATCTTATAGTCCTCTACCAAATTTGTTCAAATTATTTTCCTGGGCTCAAATTTGACCCGGCCACGGGGGTCACAAAACTGAACATATGACGTTTACCAGTGGAGATTACTGCCGCCGTTTGGCTGTGACCAACAACAACATCAACATCTTGTAAACATGAGATAAAACCCTTTAATTTAGTGCCATTTTAGGTCAGATGGTGACTGCTTACAAAGGCATTGAAGTAAGAACATGTGTTATGAATGTTTTTCTTACAAACTGAAAAAAGTCGGGTTTTATTTAAATATGTTGAAAGTGACCATATATCCGGATGAAAATATTTTGGATGACATGTTAATTTCATGTCTTTTTTTGTCGTGTTAAAACCAGTTTAATAATATATTATTGATTTTAAAAACACAACTTCCATGAACATAATTATTTCAAGAAAAGTCAATATATGATACTGCACGGTAAACTCAAACTTTGTATCCAAGAGAAGGTGTTTTATTAATGAAGTGCAATGTTCTTAACTATGGTATAAGCTGCTTTTTAATAACTAATGATTTATTGTTCCATTTGAGAATTGTGACTCATGAATTGTGGATATGATTGTCAATTGCTCAACAATCCATATATATTTTTGACCATTTTATAATTTTCTTAATATAAGTAATGAATTGATCTTAGATGTCAAATGTATTACTTAATTAAAACATTTATAAATATAAAGAAATAATCTTTAGATTATCATAATATTCTCAGGCCTGTTGGTCTTAGGGATGTGTGGGTTGATGAGCAATTTCTCCTTTTATCACAATTATTTCTACCCTACCTGATCATTTCCTTCATATTCCATTTTAATTTAATTGACGTCTGCAACCTCTTTCAAATTGGGAAAGTCCAAAATGTGTCGTTTGGTAAAGGTTTAAGGCATTTTGATTCCTATGGGTCTTGAGAATCTGTTTCAAATCAAATGCGTAGATTTGATCTTCAGCATCTAAAAATATGTGAAATAGAAAGAACGACATTATCTTTTGGAGAGATAAATGGACCTACGTTATAAGCAAAGGACCTGTGCAACGATTCCCGCGCTTTTAAGTCTGTTTAGTTAACACGGTAGTAACTTTTTCCATTTATAAAAATGCTCACCCTTCCAACTTTAAACCCCCAGTGGGACGAGGGATAGAAAGAGAAAGTCACATGCTTGAGTACATTTCAACCCATGCGCATTGGAAAAAACAGTGGAGCGATACAGGGCCATCATGGCCCTCTTGTTTTGAATATACAGTTATTATATATGACTTATTACTTATTAAAGATCTTTGCTAAAAGAATATACAAACAAGACTTAATATCTCGGCCATCATAACTGATTTATATAGTTATCATTATAGTATTCAGATATTACATACTGATATCCATATACAAATTCTGGCATTCATTTATTTTCATTGTCTTGACACTTTCTTCCAACAAATAACCACTTACTGTTAGATCAGCAATATTCAGACTGGTAAACTCTATCTAAAACAATGGTAAAGTCTAACCCCATTATTGCAGTTTATGGTTTATGTATAAATATGTGAAGTACATGTATGATTATAAAATTAAGAAATTTAGAAGTACAAGATAATGTATCACTTATGACCAACTCAATAGCTTTACAATAATTTTGCAAAACAGAAATGTACATGGAGTATAAAATTTAACTTAGATTTATTGGAATGTGAAATACATTTTTAAAAGCTGAATAACAGATCTATTAACATATTTGTCTCTGACAATACTAATGGCACAAACTTGACATTGTTTATTTGATGACTTGAATTGATAACACTCTTAAATAATTATAATGGACATGCTATGCCTTAAAAATGTTCTTTGGTCCAATTATGACATATAAAAATTATTCAGTACCCATGCTTCAATAGCTCGTATAATCAGATTACCCTACCCATTGAATACCTGAACATTGTAATATATTTATAAGATATAATCGCTCCGCAAATTTCTTTGTGTGAGTGTAGTGTCAGGCAATTTGAAAAAGATCTACAATAAATTGAATTTCTTTCATATCATGCCTGCCAAATCACTCGAAGCCTTTGACTAGTAATGGCTGCAATATGAGAACCATAGCTGAAACTTTCAATTTAAAATCCACTGGTGATCAGCAATTTAACGAACTTGTTCGAACATTTGGCCATTATGAGGAGGGCATATATTAGTCACACCTTACCTCTAATTCTGAGTTCTTGTGTGTGTATGTGTGTGAGTATTCTGTATGAAATTAGTATCATCTCTGTAATTTGTGCTTTCCTAGAAGGATTTCAATGTCATTTCATGTTTTATATTTGCCTGACTACAGTACAGACACCGTGTACTCAAACAAAAAAGCCCGTCAGCAGTGTTCTTTTTTCTAGATGGGTGACACTTCTCAGGGGATGGACACGCTACTTACCGCGTTGTTTGGCCGTCATTCACCTTGTTTCGCGATGCAAAGGAGTCGGCAACATGGGAATTGGAAATATGCATTCCGCAAACTAGGATACATTGTAAATAACCGAAATAATAAATATTCGACCGATGGGGAAATGGCAAAAAATGACTTCGCACACTGGAAATCTGAAATTCAAAATTCAGCAATCCGGTACAAAGATAGCGACGATCACAGATTCATTGCTTTATTTGTCCGTTTCACCGATTTTAGATTTTTAACTGTGTAGAGGTTAAACCACTTTCGACAGCTAATTGGTGATCTGTTGTGTAATGTCAATAAAGTTGTGAAAAACTAAAGAGTCAGTGTTTATTACATGTATTCCCTATCAGAGCTGTATGTGTAAGAAAAATAAATGAAATTATGAAGATGATTTATATACATGCTAACGCAGTGTAACTGTTAACAGATATTCATTTTCATTTTTACCCGTTACGGTTATCAGAAATGCCCCAGGAAGCACTTTTTTTTCATAATTTGTATGACACAATAAAACATTTTTTGTACATGATCGTATTGCATTTAATCTAAATAAAATTTGCTTGTCCAATGAAAGTTGTGTTCCATAATGCATTGTACTCTTTACACTTCTGATGAATGGTGTAGGCCTCAGATTTTGGTCCTTGAGAAAAAAAACTGTTGAAAACATGCCCCCGGGGTAAATTTTGGCCATGCCCCATTACCCAGGTGAGTGATAAAGGGCATTTTTAACCAGGTTTTTAACCAGGTTTTCCGAAGGAAAAAACTGGTTATTAGATTGGCGAATGCGGGCGGGCTGGCTTGCTGGCTGGCTGGCGGGCTGGCTGGCGGGCTGGCGGGCGGGCCATAACTATGTCGTTCATTGTCAGATTTTAAAATCATTTGGCACATTTGTTCACCATCATTGGACGGTGTGTCGCGCGAAATAATTACGTCAATATCTCCAAGGATAAGGTCACACTTTGAGTTCAAAGGTCAAAAATGGCCATAAATGAGCTTGTCCTGGCCATAACTGTCATTCATTGTGAGATTTTAAAATCATTTGGCACATTTGTTCACCATCATGGGACGGTGTGTCGCACGAAAAAATCACGTCAATATCTCCAATGTCAAGGTCGCCACGACTAAAAATACAGTCCACTCTCGTTATCTCGAAGTCGGCGGGAACAAGAAAAAATATCGAGATAACGAGAGTTCGAGATATCCGATTAGGCGTTTTCAAAGAAATGATGAGACGAAAATTTACCTTGTTTTTAACACCGAAATACCTGCTAAGTGGTCTAATTAAAGCCGTCACCGTGTGGCATAATACTCTCTATCTGATATATACGCGTTTTTACGAGGTACGATTAATTTTGCTATTCAAATGCTTAAAATGACGTTTTAAGTTTTACATAATTGCATGAACACATGCGGTTATAATTTTTCTAAACTGTCGAGTAAACATCCGGTAATGTTGCTATTTAAAGTTATGATGCAATTGACGTCCAAACAAGACGAGGGTTTTCCATCTGAACATGCGTAAATCACGTTCCGGAATACTGAACTGTACATGCACATTTTGTTGTTTGAAATGCTAAGTTCAATCGATTATTAGTACAGCATCAAATAAAAATGAAAAGCCATTTTGAGTCTTGTCTGTATTATCTTTATTACTCAACATCCCCAGATCTACATACAGGCTGTGTATTAATTGCAGTTAACTGATGTTAAAGTGACAGTTAAAGTGACAGGCCTTACTCAAGTGTTAAGGGATAACGACATTACACACGTGTGATCATTGATGTAATTAACGGATCAATTTCCTACCGCACAGTATCGTGAGCAGCCGGGCGAAGCGGGGCGGTGAAGAATCAAAGAAATTTGTTCTCACCTTTTGCCGACACTGGAACAGTTATTCGCACTTCGAGATAAACTACAGTAAATACATGTAAAATCGGGACTCGGGACAACATTTTATATCGAGATATCGAATTATTCGACATAACAAAAATCGAGATATGCGATGTTTATTTATATAGATAAAGAAGGAAAAAAGTTGGGACATTGAACTTACTTCGACATATCGAGAATATCCAGATATCCGATGTCGAGATAACGAGAGTGGACTGTAGATTTTTTTTAAAAACAAACAAAGGGGGTTAATTTTGTTTGTTCATTTCAAAAGTTCAGTTTGAGTTTTCTCCCTTTATCAGATTTTTATTTCACAAGGAAAACCTGGTTTTGTGACAAGTTTGTCCCTTGTTTCAATCTTGTTTAAAAAAATTGATAAATATAACAATGTTTCATTATAAATTTCTGCTTGAAAAGAGAGAATATGTATTGCTTAAATAAGGTTTATAGTAAATTAAAAACAGCGTTATTACATGTATACCCCTTTAAGCTACTGTATTCTTTTGGTTCAGAAACATTTCAAACAGCTTTATGGGGAATAAAATAATGTTCTATGGTCCAACCAGTTTGTATAATGTTTTAAAACTATTCAATATTCCGCACAGGATTTTGAATAGCTCAACAAATGAGATATTTGACACCTAAAGAAGATAACTTTGTGTGAAATAGACATGCTCAAATATCCACAAACATTTTTTATGCTCCCCCAAAATTTATTTTGGGGGAAGCATATTGTTGCCGCTTCTTCTGTTCGTCTGTGTGTCCGTCCGTGCACAATTTTTGTCCGGGCTACTTCTCAGCAACTCATGACCGGAATTCAATGAAACTTTATGGGAAGCTTCACTACCAAGAGGAGATGTGCATATTATCAGCGGGTTCTGGTCGTATGATTTTTCACAGAGTTATGGCCCTTTGAAATTTTCCATTAACTGTACATATAGTGCAATTCTTGTCCGGGCTATTTCTCAGCAACTAATGACCGGAATTCAATGAAACTTTATGGGAAGCTTCACTACCAAAAAGAGATGTGCTTATTATTAGCGGGGTCTGGTCGGATGTATATTCACAGAGTTATGGCCCTTGAAATTTTGTATAAAGCAATTATTGTCCCCCCAACTACTGTGCCCTCAAGACGTTTCCTTTTATCTGAATATATAGTGCAATATTGTGACAAAAAAAACCTTTGGGGAGCATTGATTACCGGTCTCCAACGGTTTCTTGTTTTATTATGTTTCCTTTAAGCTGAATAATGTTCAATATGATATTTAAGCAAATTAGCCAATGGTTTATTTAACCCATTCCAATAAGAATTGGAAACTTATCAACATTTTATTTGTATAACTTTATGTGCAATTTTCATGTCAGATTTTTGTGAATTAGTAGCTTTGATATTGCAATTGTTTAATTACTGTAATTTAAATCATACTTACAAAACCTTTAAAATCAATGCTATTAAGTTTCTATATATGAAGAAGAAGACGCAGAAGAAGAGGACAAGGATGCATTCTACGATGCCTTCAAAGTGTTTTAAAGGACATCCCCCAACACGACATGCTGATGTTGCTCGGCGACTTCAATGCTAAGGTTTGCTGCGACTACAAAGACAAAAAGAGGACCATGGGAAGACATGGAGTGGATGTGATCACCAACAACGGGGAGAGACTAGTCAATTCTGCCAACAGAACGACTTGGTCATAGGAGGGACCCTGTTCGCGCACAAGGAGATCCACAAACTTACATGGACATCACCAGACAGCAGGACCCAGAACCAGATCAACCACATCATCATCACCTACACAAGGTCGATATATCGTATTAAATATATCATGCGTCGCCGCGACTGTCAAGAAAAATATTGTGCGTTGCCGCGACTTTTAAGAAAAATATCGTGGGTCGCCGCAACTGTCAAGAAAAATATCAAGTATCGCTACGTGTTTCTAGTTTCGCCCTTGATGAAAGAAGTGCAAGATTATATATGGCACTATCAGGATTCCGTATGTTTTAGTATTTGCTCCTTGTTGTCCTGGGTATTGAACCCTCAGGGCAGGCAAGTGTACATGGCGTATAGTGGTTATGTTTTAGTATTTGCTTCTTTTTGTCCTGGGTTTTGAACCCCCAGTGCAATTTTTGTTTGTATGCCCCCAGTAGGGTGGAATATGGCAGTTTTACTGTTCATCCAATTGTCTGTGAAGTGAACTATTTCTAAATTTGTTAAGTGCTCGATTTAAAATATGTAATTACCACTAAGTGTAGATGTAAAATGACACAATTTTCAATCGAAGTTATGTAAATGTTCCTGAATTATTTGCACATGCACGAAACCATGGCAGATTTGCAAAGCCTCTGACAAAGCAATACTAGTAGATGGTTTACGTGGGTAATGTCTTTGACATATCTTTCTTTTCTTTTTTATTTGAGACATCTTCAGAAACAACGATAATTATTTGTAAAAATGGTTGAGTGTATGAGTGCACATTTGTGTGTCTGTTATTGTATGTATGTGTGTGTTCGGGTTTGTACAGACAGTAACTACATCATTCAGCACATCATTCAGCATGCAATTTTAAAATTAATAATTATAAAAAAACCATCATTAGGAGGCGGTGTTTAACATGTAACACCTGTCTACCTTACTTAAAGGTCAAGGGCACACTTACAGGTCGAAGGTAAAATTTCTCCAAACTGTTACTTTGTCATTAATGGAGCAATAACTGACAACAAATGTTCACCAGTTTGTGTTAAGACCCATGTTCCCGGCTCAAAGTCAGACTAAGAGGTCAATGGTTAATCCAAACTGATACTTCAATAGTAATTATGCACTTCTTAAATAACTTGCCAAATGTGTTTAACAGTTACATGTAGAAACCTCTTTCATGTTCCCTTAAAGGTTAAGGTAACACTTAGATGTCAGTTGTCATATTTGAGCATTATACAGCTTGGCGAAACTTAAAAATGGTCACGCATAAGGCATGTCTCCCTAATAATAATTACAGCGTATTATTTTCAGGTTTGCAGAAATGATATATTTTGATGTCAGATAGATCACGTGTTATTGCTAATTTAAACAAATTCATTTCAACATGCAATTTCAGCTAAGTAACCAGTTTATGTGATTTGCATAATAATAGCGTGTTCATGTCAACTTGTCAGTGTTATAGTTTATTGTACGTGTATTTCATATTCCTTTTTATTAACTTGTTTGAGAAATGGCTGAAATAAGGAAACATCAGACTTAATCCAAAGCATAAAGTTGTCCACCAAAAATGGACTGAATACAGTTTTACATTTATGCTAACTTAATGGCAGTAATAAAAGCTTGATGGGACAGTCAAGGTCACAAAGATGGCTTGAGACAGCTCTGGTTTGTTTACACCCCTTTTCAGTGTTTACATCCTGTATGACAAGTAATAATTACTCTACCTTATTATTGCACATAGCTTTTTAAAGGAGTTTATGGAAAGGGGTTTTATCCTCTGTATAACACTTGCTTTTTTCTTAATATTTTGTTATGTATTTCATTTTCATTTTATGTGATTCAATTGAAAGATGGAATTAACAAATTCCAAAGCAGGGTATTTATCATACAAAGAAACATGATATTCCCGTGGTAACTAAATTTACATTTATAATGATATAAAAATTTAACATTTCGTAACCATATCAGCTATAATCTCTTTCAGTCGAATAAAACTTTACTGCCATGTCATGTGGTGAATTAAAAAATAACATTTTTTTGGTGTTAATATGATACCATTAACAACTCTGTCATATGATTTTGATATCACATACCACATCAATTATGTTAATTCGTTTAGGATAGGTGGGTTTATTTCAGTTGGATAGCAGATATTCAGGTGTTCAGTAGCCAGGTAGGCGCCTTGTATATCATTAAAAGCGGGATAGCATCTTAAAATGTCACATTCACATGAACTATCACTTTTCACATAGTTTATAGTCTCAATGAAACATGTTTGTCTATATTTGTGTATTTGGTATTGCAGGGTATGTTTGTATCATCTGTAGTGATAGCTCTATTCTGTTTACCCTCTGTATACAAAAAACGATCTTAATGAGAAAAGCGGTCATGGTGAGCTATTGTGATCACCTTTTGTCCGTCGTGCGTCCGTCGTCATCATTTGCCTTGTGAACACTATAGAGGCCACATTTATTGTCCGATCTTCATGAAACTTGATGAGAACATTTGTCCCAATGATACCTCGATCGAGTTCAAAACTGGGTCATGCTGGGTCAAAAACTAGGTCACTAGGTCAAAAAAAGAAAACATTGTGAACACTGTAGAAGTCACATTTGATGCCCAATCTTCATGTAACTTTGTCAAAATGTTTGTCATAATGATATGTTGGTTGAGTTCAAAAATGGTTCTGGTCTATTGAAAAACATGGCCACCAGGGGGCGGGGGCAGTATTCCTTATATGGCTATATAGAAACCTTGTGAACACTCTAGAAGTCACATTTTTGCTCAATCATCATGAAACTTGGTCAAAAGATTAGTTTCATTGATATCTCGGACGAAGTTCGAAAATGGTCCAGATCGGTGAAAACATGGCCGCCAGGGGGCGGGGCAGTTTTCTCTATATGTATATAGTGAAAACATGTGAACGCTCTAGAGTCACATTTTTGGTCCAATCTTCATGAAATTTGGTCAGAACATTTATTTCCTGGATACGACGGTTGAGTTTGAAAATGGTTAGGATCAGTAAAAAAACATGGCTGCTAGGGGGCAGGGCAGTTTTGCTTATATGGCTATATATAGCTAAACCTTGTTAACACTCTAGGAGTCACATAAATAGTCCAATCTTCATGAAACTTGGTCTGAACATTTCTTTTTATGATAGCTAGGTTTGAAAATGGTTTCGGTCTGTTGAAAAATATGGCCGCCAGGGGGCGGGGCAGCTTTGCTTATATGGCTATAGTGAAACCTTATTAACACTCTAGAAGTAACATTTATAGCCCAATCTTCATGGAACTTGGTCCGAAGATTGTTGTATTGATAGCTTGGCTGAGTTCAAAAATGGTTACGGTTAGTTGAAAAACATGGCCGCCAGGGTAGCAGCAGTGTTCATTATATGACTATATTCAAACCATGTTAACACTCTAGTTTGTAATGCGAATGTTGGTGCACAATGATGATGATGATGATGATGATGATGATGATGATGATGATGATGATGATGATGATTATGATGATTATGATGATGATGATGATGATGATGATGATGATGATGATGATTATGATGATACTAGTAATGGATTCAGAAACATTCACCACAACTCAAATATCTAATTATAATTATTGCATTACTCAAATTAATTATTGCCATTACTTATGATTGTTATCCATATCTTTGCAGAAATTTAACATAGTGGTAAAAACCAATAAAACAACAAGAAGCATTACATATGAATCTTATTTGACTTTTCATTCACTTATCCTAGGCTACTCTCTATAAAACTCATTTTACCTGTGCCTGCATTGTTGCCAGGTGGTAATGTTTATATCATTATTATCTATGTATCGTTTTTGTTTCGGTATAGGAATATTTTAATCAGTTCATCTTGATCTAGTCATTTAATATTATTTTAATTGCTGAAGATGTGATATTGTTTTTATCAGCTTTCCTTCAATTGATATTCAAATCTATTTTTAGGTTTTAAGGACATTGCGTTATGTGAAAGTTTGTGTAGTAATTTCAAGTATTTTTTTTATAGCTTTTTTGTAATCCATCAATATATTTCTTTATATTCCTTTATAGTCTATTCCCTACTGTGAATACAAAATGCCAATCATAGATTTGTACTGTGATAATATAATTTGGCCAATTATCTGTGATATCATTCCATTAACAATGTGTACTCATATGAACTTTATTTTAAGGTCAAAGTGTAATAACTACTTTTTGTTAGTTAAAAGCTCTCAATGTCATGCCACCAGCACAAAGGACCACAATGGAAATAAGAGTGGCTCTTTTTTGTGTTATCCTTGGTGTTTGGTGTGCATGTCATGGTTTATTTATTCTCATGTGTTCTGCTTTTCTGTATTATACATGTTGTTTAAATGTCCATGTTGTGTATTCCATACCGAAATAAATCAATCAATTGTGTAACACTCCTGGAAATTGACCCACATTAACTGGTCACTTTCATCAAAGACCTTTGTGTGATGTCAGATGGAAACCATTCATAAGATACATAGACATTACAACTTGAAATGTTTTACCCCTACAATTTTCAGTTAGTCAGTAGTTTGTGTGTGATTATGAAAGATTTTTGATTTTAGCAGGTTTTTATTGTTGTTTCAATTGGAAATATCAATGCAAGGTGAGTCCTCAAATTGTTCCAGTTGTTTAAAAACACTTTGTCAAAAATGTGAACAATTTGGTAGTAAAAAAAACAACAACTTATCACATCTTTTAAGAAGCACAAACAACTGTTTGAAGAAAAGTGATTTGCATTTGTTTTTGCAAAATAATATATTTATGCTACAGATTTTTTTAGCATTTAAATTACAAATAGTTTGATAGTTGTTTTGAAATGATACGTTTTCAAATGTCTTGTGTGTGTTTACTTCTATATTTGCACACTTTTATAACTATATGAAAGATCAAGTGATGTGTTGTACTATAAAAGAAGATCAGTATTTAATTTCTAGTAGCTGTACATATTCTCATACTCATTTACTTTTTTATAACTGACTTTGATATATGAAACAATTCACATATTTTATTTAATTATGCAAAAACTATTTTATAAAAACACAATACATTTGTGTTCAGTATCTAAAAGTGTTCTTGCTAACAGATTGTAAACAGTCATCCCCTATAAGATGCTGAGATGCTTATCTCATGATCTCAAATTTGGACAACAATTTGTTGAAAAATGTACTTCCATTTTCTTTTGCTGATGCTCATTATTAAATTACTGTCCTTTACTTTAATCCAAAATAATTTAAGCTTTGTCGCAACGGGTAACAAAGTTCTATTTTAAAACATTAAACACTCACACACAAACTACTGATATGCATATATGTATATATCTGCCGAAACAGCAAACCTCGTCTTTTCACAAAACAACGTTAACAACCCTTGTTTCCGGATACGACGGTTGAGTTAAAAAAAATGGTTTTGATCCATCTAGTCAATGACCGCCAGTGGGGGGGGGGGGGGGTCAGTTTCCTTGTATTTATATACTGAAAAAGCCTGTGAACATCTAAGTCAACAAAAGTCACATGTTTTGGCCAATCATCATGAAAACTTGGTCAAAACAGTGGTTTTATTGATAAGTCAGATGAGTTTAAAATGGTCGTGATCAGTGGAAAAACATTGCCGCCAGGGGATGGGGCAGTTTTCTCTATATGTTTGAAAGAAGCATTTTTCTTATATATATATATTTTTTTAATCTGGGTATTAAAAACATGGCTGCAAGGGTGGGTGGGGTAATTTTCTATATAGGCCTATTGTGAATACTTTGGAACACCTTATTTTTAAAGTTAGTCTTGTCATACTAATAATTGAAATATTTGCTGGAAGAGTTTTATCTTTGTTTCTTTCCATCTAAGTCTCTCAGGTGAGCGACCCAGGGCCCTTTGGGGCCTCTTGTTTTATATCATGATCAACAGTAAGTTCTTATATCAGTCAAGTGTGAGGATTGTCATATTACTAGGAATCAACTACAAAGTAATCATTATTAGTAAAATCAAATCAGATTTAACAAAAACAACAATTTGATACCAAAATGTAATATATTTTAAACCCAAATGCAACACAAACAGCAAAAAACATTTTTTACAAATATTAAGCGCGTGTGCTAATGATGTCATTATTAACACGTCAAACGACAAAATCATATTCTTTCCAGCTAAGTAAACTGCAGCTTTTTAGCGTTGTTTCATTATTTCTTAAAATCGGTGACGTAGAAGAATGATAAACAGTAAAACAGGTCTTAAACTCTTAGCTTAATGTTTAACAGAAAAAAAGCTCTTACAGTCTTAGTTTTAGTCCAATCTCTTTGTCAGAACATTAATTTTGTTCTAATTATATTTCAGCTGAGTTTCAAAAAGGTTCCGGTTGGTTGAAAAACATGGCCTCCAGCGTACGGGGCCTTTTCCTTATATGGCTATAGTAAAACCTTGTTAACACTCTAGAAGTCATGTTAATAGTCAAATCTTCATGAAATTTGGTCAGAACAATTGTGCTTATGATATCATGGATGATTTCAAAAATGGTTCTGGTCTGTTGAAAAACATGGCCGCCAGGGGGCGGGGCATTTTTCACTTATGGTTAAAGTTGTTCTAATGAAAACTCGGCTAAGTTAAAAAAATGGTTCGTCGAAAACTATGGCCACCAGGAAGCAGGGCTCTTTTCCTTATATGGCTATAGTAAAACTTTGTTAGCACTCTTAAAGACAAATGTTTAGTCCTATCTTCAAAAAAAACAACAACATTTCAAAGCGGCGTTCCTATGAAGCTGCACATTGTGAGTGGAGGAAGTTCAAGGTCATCGGTCAAGGACAATGTCATCCTTCAAGGTCAAAGGTAAAAAAAAATCAAAGCAGCCTTCTAATGAAGCTGCACATTGTGAGGTGGAAGTTCAAGGTCAAGGTCATCCATCAAGGTCAAGGTCATCCTTCAAGGTCAAAGTCAAAAAATAAATAAATTCAAAGCGGCGTTCTCATGAAGCTGCACATTTTGAGTGGTGGAAGTTCAAGGTCAAGGTCATCCTTCAATGTCAAAGGTCAAAAATAATAATTTCAAAGCGTGTGCAATAGGGGGGCATACTGTGTTTCTGATGAACACATCTCTTGTTTATATTGTTATCTCTAAATTAAAGAACATGTCAAAAGCTCTTGTAAATTTTTCCATATTAATATGCATTAACAATAAACAGTACTACATTATTGATTATATGAGCCTTGTTCTGGGAAAACTGGCTTAATGCGTAACCTAAAGAGTCATCACAGATTACTGTGCCGCACAGGCTAATCAGGGACAACACTTTCCGCCAAAACTTGATTTTCGGTAAGGAGGGACTTCCTTGAAACTAAACATGCCAAAAAGCGGAAAGTGTCGTCCTTGATTAGCCTGTGCAGACTGCACAGGCTAATCTGGGACGACACTTTACACACATGCATTAAGCCCAGTTTCTCAGAACAAGGCCCATATTATTGTTTATGAAGCATACAGTAGAAAATGTAAGTTTCTGTGAAACGTTGTCAATCATACATCAATAAATGACAGTTTGTAGTTTTTGTAATTTGTTTTTGCTTTTAACTTAACTGCTGTGAAAAAATGCCATGGAGTTATTAATAAACTAACCACCGTACATTTTCTTGTTTTTGTTTTTGTACTGATTGACTTTTGATACTCAGTATCATGTACAAACTATCATACGCCAGATTGTGGCTCTGACGTAAATCACTGCTGCTTATAAATTTATTTTGAGCTTAAAAACAAAGATATTGTTAAAATGAATTACTTTTACAAGATGTATTGCGAAAAAAATAGGTCAAGTCGCAACAAAGGGTACCACAGCACAGTTTGCCAAAGAGCGTTAGCCTTACAAATGGCAAGCTCGGTGTTAGTGGTTACTCAATACGCAATACGGTTATGCAACAAGGATAAGCGCACCCGACTCGAAATTACTTTCAAGTTTTGTCATTCTTGATGACGCGTGTCTTTAACATAAACGTAATTAGTTTTATGACGGGATATGAAAGTGCTTAAATTTTCAGCGTTGTGATGTTATTTTCTCATTAAATCAATTTAAAAGCGTTAACATGGTCCAATCAGTTCCTTTGAAAATACATATTTACAGATGTAGGTTCATACTGAGACAGGTTCAAGAACAGACGAGACAAGGAAACATATTCTTTCACTAGTGGCCAATACAATGACTTCTGCCATTGGGCCTAGCACCATCACAGTTAAATCATGAGGCTGTAATGAAGCCCGATTCTCTCCACTAGCAAACTTTTGGCTCAAAGCCCTATTGCGCAGCCGTAAAATAAGCCAAATACAATGCAAAAACCACCCACATCTGCAGCGTTTGGACAACACATCACGGTGCCGCTTCACCGCGCTCACGAACAGCGGTCCACGTCGATTTCTTTGAATGTTTAAAATGATCGCTCTGATGGACGTTAGAGGCGATAGCATGGCGCACCCACAGCGTTGCTGAAGACTGCACGGCGCGCTCTTCGGCGTTCTGCTTTTCTGGACGCCATAGAAGCGCCGTTCCGGTGTTCCTTGGTTTAACAAGCACTAAATTCGTTGCACTTGACTGACGAAACAAATCGTATCAGTTATAAGTATATGAACCAAGTGGATTCATGTCTAACATTGCTAACTGTAACTCCGTATTTTCAAGTAGCCACATCAACGAAACATTTCAACGCATTTATGGAGGTACAGTCAACGCATTTTGCAATCGTTGCTTTAGTATTTAACGCAATAGCAACAGTAGCATTTTTATATTACCGGTAAATTGCGATTTTACGCATTAAGACAATCCTTATTTCGTGTTTGCAGTTATGTAGTCAAACTTAAATTTGACATATTTAATGGGGAACATTAACTATGACTGCTCACTGCAGTAATGTAAAAAATACTACATAGCGCTATTGATGAAATAGTGGATTTGAACTGGGTCGATTCTACGAAGAGTTATATCGCTGAAAATAACCCTACATTACATTTTTTCTCAATTCGTTTTCAATTTTTTCTTTGCATCGAACGTGTAATCACAAAACTAGTATAGTATACGGTTCACACCTAGAGAACTCTTTTTTAAGGATGTTTGATCTTAGCAACTATGTCTAGAAACGCACTTTCAAAATTACATGTTGCACGTTACTATATATGTGTAAATAATTTAAGTGCGTAAACTTATGCATTGTACCAGAAACGGCTTCTGGGTGCAAATATGTGCTGCTTAGAATTTACCAAGAGCTTAAAAATGAAGAGTATTTTGATGTGATGAAAGTGAACTATTTTTAATTTGTATTGCCAAACACCGGAGTCATACAAAGGGTACCAACAGCTTGGTCTGCCAAAAGCGACTTGAGTGTAAGAGGTGCACTTAAAAATGATAGTAAACTTAAAAATTTCAGTTGTTTCCTTTAAACGTTACATAAAAAATATTGGTAATGCTATTAGGGATTCTTATGTGCTAGAGCTAGTTAAAAAAGAGTACCTGAGGCAAA
>NW_026273414.1:7500-92500 GCF_020536995.1 Dreissena polymorpha | reverse complement strand
AACATACTTGTTTTGATAAAAGCTTATACTTAATCAACAAACTTGATTTTAAATCAAAGAGCTGTAGGCGCTGAAGGCCTGGGGCTAGATTAAGTGTGACGTAAAATGCAATTAGGATGTATTGTCAGATTTTCTCCCTTTGTCCGAATTTATACGGATTGACCCTAGCGGTTGAGTGCAGAAGCTCAGTAACTGTAATAAAATACAATATTTGTGTATACACTACAGTGTACATAAACGGTGAAGGACTACATGATACTGGTGGTGGGAAAGAAAACATTTTGTTAAACTCTACAGATCTTGTAGAGGTTCGTCTAAATTGGCGATGAAGATATAAAACGACAACAACAATAACAACATGGCCGCAAATAACTGTTATTGTTGGCGTCAAATAAATCACGTTCAATGGCCTAAAATAGCTTTCTATTTCATAATTAACATATCTGGAAAACACGCATACTCCCTTTGTTACGTGTATACAAAAGAAACTCCAATTTCCCTGATAAAGAACGATGTACAGATTGTGTACTTTGTCTCACGTAGAACTTTTCACGCTCGATTTGCGCGCTCGATCTGCACAGTGAAATACCTTATCTGGTTACTTCATCTATTTCCGAGAATGATCGTGAATATTTGTTTGTTTATTTCATTTTCTTTATTTTTAAATATGTTTATAAACACCAAATATAATATCTTTCAAAATTGTCTCAGAAAAAAATATTTGTACTGTCTCCGTAAACACTCGTATCTTTTCGGCCTCGACCATCAAGTGAGGAACTTATTATCGCATGAATATGTAAACAATAACAACTATTTCGCAATCAATGCTTAGCAATTGTGCTTCAATAATATTTGGTCATGTTATATAGTGATGTTCTGTATTTACAAGGCGTGTTATTGAGATCTGCGAAGAAATTATTTTATTGCGCATGAATTAAGTGGTAAATCGAACTTTTGGGAAATTGGTTTTAGGCTGTCAGCCAATTCGGATAGGCTCAGAAATTTATATCATTACTATGGCATTGGGGCTGCGCCCCACGCCAAAAATGAAATGAGTATCTGCTCGATGTCTGGAAACACAAATGCACTTATGTAATTGTGCCGTGTCGAGAAAGGCATATCTCACGATTGCATTCGCACATTATTTAATCAGAAAATTACACATAACATCTGGACTATTTTCTAGCCTTGTTTGTATAATAGCGTTTAAATTTTTCTTACGCTTCACTGATGTCAGACAAAAGAAACACAACTTTAATTGCTGCTAAATTATGCGTATTATATACTGAAATATTAGTGCATTTTTGTATGTAAAAAGTATTCGCAGTACTTAAATTTATAACATGGTAAGTTATTATACAATAAGTGGTCGGCGAACCTTGATTTCATTTAATTTAAATTGTAAGGCACAACCTGCACGTTTATCTTTAAACTATTTTTACTTTGAGTATACAGGTTATGTAAACAATACAGTAATGTATGTTATGTCGATATTTATTTAATTACATGTTTAAACACGTTGAATCCACTCGCATATTTACGCTAAATTGGAAAAGCGTAAGGAGTATAGGGATAATATACGTTTTCGCGGGCATGATCATCTATTAGCTGAAATAATTCGCGTTCAGAATAAATCTGAACGCTGAAACTCCGGTCTGTAAAAACCATAACGAATAAAAAATACAATACTATTATGGGAATTACAGTATTTACAAGTGTATATATCTAACATCTACCCGTTGTTTGACAAATATGATCTTAGATCACAAACATTACCTGTATAACATTCAAAATCATAGACATGGGACGATCATTTTCTCAAAGGCAACCATTTGGGCATTGTTGTTGTTGTTCTTATTTCGTACCATAGCTATTTCGTACCTATTACTTTTGGGGTATTTCGTTACTGTCGATTCTAATATTTTGAGTTATTATAGTTATAATTATTCTGTTGCGTCTTCTTCTTCTTATGATTATTATTTCCTATTTTATTTCTTACTGTTTTGCGCATATTGCACATTTTTTTTGTTTGAACTCAGTTACAAACATACTTGAATTTAACCTCCAGTTCGATAGCGATATTATATGTCGAGCACACATTCACCAAGGGAGATAACATGAACCTTTACTATACAAGGATTTATATTGGATGAAACGAACTTGAAATATAGTTTATTAACAGGTAAATTTCAATATATTTTGCTCAATATATACTATTAAGGCAACGTTCTTTCATAATAGTCACAAATATGTGTGTATTTAAATTCAGGAGTGATGCGACCGAAATTCGTGTCGGAACTCTCGCTATTAGAAAAAATAGAGTGGACTATTGACGCCAACAGTCTGCCAAAGCAAAAATCATCAAAAGGTTAAGGCGCAATTTATATTGACTAGATCATCTATAATATATTTGGTATATAATTGGTTGTTTTTGACCTAGAGTGACATGTTTATTTACTTCCGGAAAAATAATTCAATAATTTTTAAATTTTAACGATTTTAAAGAGAAACTTTTTCATTTGAACACGTGCTACATTGAAGATGGAACTCTCAAAGAAAAAACTGCTGGTTTTATTTTAACTTCGTTCGCAAACGAAGCTCTACAAGACGTGTTTTCGGAGGGTAAACCTTTCCCCACCCACTTGTTACACAACTACGATTACTTTTCAACAGTGTCACTGGGTCATTTGAACTTCTATGAGCATTTTGTCACCAATTATCATGCTGATATGAAGAAGCAAAGGAACATTTAATCTTATACCTGTGCACGTAACAACATGCTGCCAGTCAGTTTTTTGTTAATTTGTGGAGATGTTCACCCACATCCGGGGCCTGATTCTACATCAGATGGAAATTCTACCCATGCAAATACCAGAAATTACTATAAAGCTTTTGAAAATCGTGGGCTGCACTTTATACACCTTAACGTTCGTATTTTTTTGCTTAAATTGGATGAAATACGTTTATTAGCCAGTAACACCAGGGCTTTCTTCATTTGTATTACTGAATCCTGGCTAGATGAATCTATTCCTGACTCGGAAATTTCAAGTGATAACTATACTGTTCAGAGTAATGATAAAAATCGACAGGGAGGAGGCGTTTGCATTTATATACGATGTGATATCTCGTTCAATCCACGTGATGACCTGATCCATGAAGACATGGAAGCTACCTGGTTTAAAATACGTCTGCCGAAATCCAAAAAAAAAATATAATGTGTGTTATACCGACCGCCGAAGCAATTTAACTTTTATACAATATTAGAAACTGTTTGTTCATCAAGTGTAAATATTTTAGAATATGAAGCTTTTTTGCTCGGTGATTTAAACACTGACGTTTCTTCTTTGAAAACGTGCACGTTGTATTCATTATTCTGTAATTTTACTGATATGTTTCATTTTAAACAACTATTTTATAAATTTACTAGGATTTGTAGATCAACCAGTACAATTATTGATCTCATTTTTATTTCTGACTGTGATAAAATTTCTCAGAGCGGTGTGCTTGACATTACCATAAGTGATCATTTGCCGGTTTATTGTACTAGGATAATTTCAAGATCTTTTGTTGGTAAACATAACATTGTCAAAGCAAGAACTTTGAAGCATTACAATAAAGACAGTTTTCAGCAAAGTTTATTATCTACAGACTGGAGTACTGTTATGAACTGTGATATTTCCTCTGTTGCATGGGATAATTTTAAATGTTTATTTTGTTAGTATGAGACAATATTGCACCTGTAAAGGAGTTTAGAATTAAACAGCGGACAGAGCCGTGGATTACTTCTGATATTCTTAACTCTATCAACGAAAGAGGTAAAGCTTTTCGTTTATTTACACAGGACAAATCTGATGTGAATGATGAAAATTTCAAAAGCTTGAAATATAGTACCGCAAATATGATTCATGCTGCTAATAAAAATTACTTTACTGATGTACTTGACGAAAACAAATGTTATTCTAAATCTTTATGGCATTACTCACAAATTTAGGAATGCCTTCTATAAAAGCTAGCAGTTCTTCTAGTGTTAACATTGGTCTCAAAATTGACAGTGAAATATGTTTTGATAAATGAAATGTTGCTGAAAAATTTAATGATTTTTATGTAAATGTTGCTTCCAAACTTGTAGAGAAACTACCTACACCTGTTTTAAAATTTGGTAAAATGATTGTCCATAGTTTTTATTTTAGTATTGTTTCTGAGAAAAAAGTTTTAAAATATCTGAATAACCTTAGTGCAAAAAAGGCCACTGGTTTAGACGTTATACCCTCTCGTTTTGTCAGGAAGGTGCTCCAATGATTGCTGGTCCCCTTTCTCATGTTATAAATTTGTCTTTAATTCAACGTGTTGTCCCTGATGACTTAAAGTCAGCCCGGGTTATTCCCCTTTACAAAAAGAGTGATAAAAGAGAAGTGGGTAATTATCGCCCAGTGTATATTCTTAGTACAATCTCTAAGATCTATGAAAAGGTTGTGTATGACCAGGTTGAAGAATATCTTCGTAAAAATAATTTGTTGTATAAGTTCCAGTCTGGCTTAGGGCGAGGTTACTCAACTGATACATGTCTAATTCATCTTTCTTATGTTATTAGATTCCAAATGGATCAAGGCAATATTGTTGGTATGATTCTTTTGGATCTTCAAAAGGCCTTTGATACTGTAGACCACAGTATACTTTTAATGAAGATGGAAGCTGTAGGTCTCAGTAAAGATGTTTTAAGGTGGTTTAAATCGTACCTTTCTGTTCGAAAACAACTGATTGATGTTTCAGGAACGTTTTCCTCTTTTTCGTTTATTTCTTGTGGTGTTCCTAAGGGCTCAATTTTACGACCCTTTCTGTTGTTAGTCTATATAAATGACATGTCAGCAGTTGTAAAAAAAAAACAAGCTTTAATTCTATGCTGATGATTCTTGCATTATGGTTACTGATAAAAATAAAACGGATGTTGAAAATGCCCTGAATGAGGAAATTGAGGTCGTTAGTAAATGGCTTATTGACAATAAATTGTCATTACACATAGGTAAAACTGAGTCCATTCTTTTTGGCTCTAAGCCCAAACTGCGGTTAAATCCTTATCTAAATGTATCATATAATGGCCAGGCTATTAAGCAAACTTCTTCTGTTAATTATCTTGGTGTAGCATTGAATCACAGGCCTTTTTCTGCCTATCTCACGGGCCCGATAGTCGGCCCCCTCCAATGCCATTTATGTATATTGTTTCCCAATTCTCAAAAAAAAATCCCAATTTCCGACCGAAATGATCGCAGCCGAAAAATGAGTTTCCCGGTAGGTATCCTTAATGACATATCGAGCTATGTATTTTATTTGAACTTAAAGCATAACAAAACAAAGTCTGTTTTTTTTATCATACACATACTTACGTTAGCAGTTGACAATGACTGTGGCATGATAAAAACAGTTTAATACTTTTCTAAGCATTTTTGGGCAATACCCATGTATGAAAACATTAGATTTAATAAGACAAAATCAGAAAAATAATTTCTCATATAATGCTTTTTTCGATGAAAATTCTTCCCAATTTGGAAGATTTCGCGCCTCGAAAAGTCCCAATTTTGCTAGGTACCTTTTCCCAAAATAGACAGAAAAAGGCCTGGATCAAAATTTATCTTGTGATTCAATGGCTTCTTCAGTTATTAAAAAGGCAAACTCTAGGTTTAAATTTCTATATAGGAAACGTGTATATCTCACTGAACATACTCAGAAACTTTTGGTTATGTCACTTATTCAATGTCATTTTGACTATGCCTGCTCTTTTGGGTTCTATGGTTTGAAAAAATCTTGGATGAACAAGTTGCAGGTAACTCAAGATAAGTTGGTAAGGTTTATTTTGAATCTAGACCCACGTTCACACATTGGTCCTGAGCAATTAAATTATTAAATTGGCTCCCAGTATCCAAACGAGTCGATCAGAATATTCTGACTCCGGTTAAGGAAACACATGGTCACAATACAAGGTTCCGTGAAAAAGGTTCTTTTACTATTCCGAAGGTTAAAGGTTTCGGTATCATATCCTTTGCGTTTGTGGGTTGACTATGGAATGGGTTACCTCCTTCTATTACTAGTATACCTGAGTCCCATAGGTTCAAGGTTGCCGTCAAAAACCACTTTTTTAGTCAGATTTGATAATATTCTTTTACTAAGTAATCGGTATCATGTGTAATTTTTTTTAATGCATTCCGCTTTTTAATTACATTACAATAGTGAGTTTGTGATGTTAATGTTGTAATTATCTGTGATAATTTTTTATTTCCTATAAATATTTTAATTACTTAAGTCATTTATTAACTTCATGTTGTATGTGCTCATTTTTAACTGTGATATTACTACAGTAAGTTCCACCAGTTCAAGTATTATAAATGCTCAGTTTAAATCTGTGATATATCATTAAGAAACAATTCATGTCTCTGAATGTCATGCCACCATCAACAAGGACCACAATGGAAATAAGAGATCACTCTCTTTTTGTGCTATCCTTGGTTCTGTGTTGCGTGACAAGGTTAATTCCTCATGTTTGTATTTTATGTATTAATTTATGAATGCAACATGATCGTTAATTGTGTTTGCACCATGATACCGAAATCAATCTATTTGCGGGCGCTCTTAAAATCCGTTCATACAGTTCAATGTTGTGTTTTACATTTGCCTCAATCGGTCATCATCAGAAATGACGAGGCTTTACCTTCGGATAGGCAGTTTTCCATTTAAAATGTGTCCAAACAGTGGATTAATGCAAATTTGAAATGCAGTCGCGCAAAGTAAGAGGGAGCAATTATTTAACTGGTCGTGACGGATAAAAATATCGTCAGAATAAGTCATCGTTTTCATAGATGTTTCTTTCGTACAGGTCTATCTTATTTCGTTCCAACTAAATTTTCTAAAAATTAATACTTCAAACATATTGTCATTAAAGTATTTCAAGCATACAGCAGGAACGTTGAAGGTACATATAATTAAACACTTACATTTACAGCATAGTGTTTTGAAAGTGTTGAGTTAAGCCAATAAAATAAAGCTGTTGTCAAGAGAGTGCAAATGACATTTTCAATTTGAAAAGTGGATTGAAATATTCATTGTCTTTATCCCTGCATGCATGAGGAAACTGGTGCTTATTCAGTTCCCCATTTATGCTTAGGCAGGAGAATTTAAGGGAAGTAACTGCGCGTGGACCAGTTTATTTACATGAAAAACCCTTAACAGGGCTTGAACGGCACGTGAATTGCCTTGTTAATACACGATTTCTCTCGTTCAAGCCCCCTTTTGCCAAGTTTCTGCACTCCGCCAGAGGGCATTATAGATAGAGTTTATGTAATAATAATAGAAATGACATGTTTTTTGTCGTACATACTACGAGGAAGAATGATGTGGTATTCTACATGATTACTTATGTTTACATGCTTTTAATCAGTACAAAGTATTTACATGAAATACATGAGGAACGTTCATTGTATTTTTTCGTCATGTTCAATGACCGACAAGAGGAAATATATTAACACAAGTAACTCAATCATGTTAACATGTATTATGTATAAGAATAAATTAAATTGCAAATGTTATGACAACATTCAACATTTCTTGTGGAATTTCTGAAAGATGAAGCATGTCGAAATGTGAATATATTGCGTGTAATAAAATCGTATCTGACATTAAACACCTTGTGTTTGTACTTAATATTTCCCTTAATAATATAATACGTTTATCCAGTCCACTTGAATGCTTGCCGTACTTGTATGCATTATTTTAATAAAGCACACTTATATAAATTATGAAAAAATACTATTTCTGCTTAATATCCGCCAATGAGCAGCTCCGACACTCTAGCGAAGGTAACAATGTTTTGGGTCAAACCCCGACCCCTGCTTTAAAAATTCGGTATGCATATTTAAAACTACAAGACCTGAACGTTATGAAAGTTTGCCTATACCCACACTGCGAGGTGTTACAAAAGAGTCTCTATTCAGTTATAATTCGATTCAATTATATAAATTAATTTGCAATGATGCAATATTAAAATAATTAGCATTCCATTATTAGAGTATAGATAATTAAGTTAGTGCAAAAGTAATTCGAAGACATCATGTATTTTATATTTGCACTCTACACAATGCGGATATTCAAAAATAAAATTACAACAACAAACCTATTTAATGTCATTGATGTGTACCAGAGCCATTATTTTTTAAGCCATGTATTATTTGCAAGAGTACAATACAAATAACATGAAGTATGTAAACAGCTTATCATCTATGACTCCGAAATACGATATAATAACGAACAAATAGAAAATCTTAAATATCTTAATATTAGTTAGAGGGGTTTATATAAATCTCATTCTCGGTAACAAATGTGCTAACTTGCGATAACTTGTAAAAAACACTCGGCATCGACAAAATAATATCAATACTCCGTGGTTAAGATTGTGCCGTTAAGTATTTAAAATAAAAAGCTTAACAAAATTTGATAATTTTTACTCGTGTTTATATAACATGTTGACATTTGGATAATTGAAATAGTATTAAATGAATTCATTTGTTTTCTATCGATTATGAAGTAATATAGAAACTAGATTACTGCATCATTAAGCAATTTTTGTTTTGCGGCAGTTTATTTTTTTAATTACATGTCAATGCGCAATTAGTTAAAATGGTTGGCTTGCTAATCGAGTGTTATTATAAAAATAAATACTTAAAAATGTTAATTAAGGTGAGTGCTAGTCAAGCGTTTAATGACGGTTTTTCTCAAGAGGAAATGCATTGTTAATTTTGATGTTTTTTCATCATGCATGCCGTGCTCGAGAATACACCCTATGAACGTTAACAAATTGAAAGACGTTTACATCATCATGAGCTATATCTTAACCATCACTACGATGTACAATTATGGCTACAAATTGCCCAGAGATTGTGTACAAGCATGTATGTAACCAATTTTGCGTTTACTACGCTATATATGTAGTAAAAATATTAAGAGTTTGATGTCATGCACGCAACGCCTGGTCATACAAATGTATTTTTATAATAAATAGAAACCCTCCAAAGAAGCATATTTTTACATGGCTTTCTGATGAGCAGTCTTGACTTTAGCTGAACTGTGATGCAAAAAGTTCATTAAATATATTTTTAACTTATTTTGATAATACCAATGTTTCCGAAAATTGTTATTCTGGGAATACCTAAATATACGAAAATTCAGAGACACATGGGCATCTAGAAGAGTTATATCAAGACTGCTCATCAGAAAGCCATGTAACAAATAATGCTTAATATGCACCATTTTGAAACAAAGAAATTATCAGACAAATATAACGAGTATATGGCAAAATTGGTGCCATATGACCATCGCTTTGCCAACTCTATTTGAACTGTTCAATTATATGTTTTATAGCGTTGTTGATCTCCGAGGTCACACCACGAGGTGAATCTTAAATCCAGATCATAAACATTCAAATTTGCGTTTTTGAGTTTAAATCCCCATAAACATTAACGCAATAAACGACAAAAACTCGAGGTACTCATTGTAAAGGTGAGGTATATCAAATGACACATACGGAAAAAATATCAGTAGAGAAATTCTTCTAACACTCCTCTATTTTTATTTTGTGTGAATTTGATTACTTGTATTTATGCATTATTCAAGTGTTTTGGATAAAAACGCACTTTAAACACGTGCTTTACATGAAGAAACATATTAATAAAATTAACGAAAATGTGTATTTGTCAAGTGTTAGTTATTTACATGTTTGAGAAAATAATTGCTGATACAAAGGATGAATTATCATAAAAATAACATAATTATTTTTTACTGCAGTTGCCATACAGAGTGAAGAAGACATTTGTTTTTTCACAATTCGTGTAGTATTCTTATTTGCATGGCTTAGACCTCTCAAAATAATTGTTAACTCTTTAGTTATTTCCATACAATTGATTAAACGCAAGTCTTTATTGATGTTGTTGTCATAGTAAAAGAAACGATTATAATCAATCAAGAAAGTATAGCTATTTGGCGAATTGTATTTTCGTTCGTACTGTTGACAACGCTTGTACAGGGTTTTAAATGATCACCTGAACGAGTGCAAGATGTTTTAATCTCATGATGAATCAACTCTCAACGTTTTTCTGCATAATAATTGATGAACAAGTAGGCGATAATCTATCCCTCCATTTTTTTGATAGATTAAGCAAGGGTTTGCAGTTAATTGATTAGATTTGTAGCCATTTGATGCTTTTTACCACAACATATACAAATAATGTTTATCAACTCATCACTTAATTCATTAGTTTAGCTGCAAATTAGTTAAGCAAATTAATCGACAAATGCCAATGTGATAACGCATAATTATAATTAAAACGAAATATAAATCACTGAAACTTACATATCGTGTGATACTTATCTTATATGTCTAGAGAAGGTGTAAAGAATAACTGGTTTTACTGTAAGGAGAATAAAAAGAGCGGCGAACCGTGTTTGAATGAGGTACTGGTAGCCAAAGATAATAACTATTGTCTTAACATGCATCTGCTTGTTGTGAGATTGTTATGACATGTGCGCTCTGCTTGTTGTGAGATTGTTATGACATGTGCGCTCTGCTTGTTGTGAGATTGTTATGACATGTGCGCTCTGCTTGTTGTGAGATTGTTATGACATGTGCCCTCACGTTATGATTCCGACAACATGTTGTGCTATAATTTAAATTATACTAGAGTAGTTTAATTAACAAAAATTACAATCGGATATCCGAAGCTTCCGTGCAATAAAGTTGTTAAATGCAAATAAAATGTGCCTTTGTTACTATTATTTTGTAACCGGTAGTGCGAATTGATAATAGTATTTCCTTTCATAAATGCAAATGTGCTGTAGCTTGGAATATCAATTATTGAATTAACTCAAATATTGTTTAAATTGTATTAACATTATAAGTGTTAATTAGTTAATCTTTTTATTTTAAGCCGTTTTGCAGAGCAGATTTACGGGTTTTTTGCTAACTCTCAAGAGATACAAATTGGAATCAAAACGAACGTGTTCCAGATTTTTTTATTGTAAACTTTAACAAGCAATAATTCGTCAAAGCTAAGTGGTCGAATGCTACCCATTTCCCGTAACCAATACGTGCGCGCAGTCATGTCAGTGGCTGATTTATATTATAAGCATGACATATCAAACAGAACACAATTCTTTATTAACCTATCCCAGCTGATCGTGTTTACCATAATTTTTCACATCGCTTTATATGAATATACTTCAAATGACTTGTGATTTTAAAACAATAAAATAAACAGATTTTTTTCACTATAAATATAGCAGCAGTGATATTAAAATATTGAACACGACACGGTCGAATACTATAGAAATATCTTCCTAAAACTATGTTAATTATGTTTCAAATTTAATTAAAATATGCAAGCAGCAGATTGGTTTTATTAAAGCATAGTGGATACGTAATACACAATTTTAAAAACATAAATATTATATTTAAACAATTGATAGTTTGCTGTATGATATGTAACTGTTTGCTTTACAAATAATACTTAAAATTTAAATAATACCTCAGCAATGGAGAATGGTCTTTAATTACATTATTACTTAAAACACACAGAATGCTGCTTCTACATCACACGCCACTCCTTTCATTCGAATGCTTTTCGTTCTGTCGAATTCTTCAACAATATAACAATAATAAACTTCTTTTGCCTCAAGACAAGATATCAATCATATAATCTTTTATTTATACCTGTCGATTTCCCGCCAAATACTTCAAGTATATAAGACTGAAATAAGAGAACCGTGGTATTAGTGTTTCCAGTTTCAGTTGCCGTATCCTTTTTTTAGAAGACTACTTTCAAAAGGCAGTACACATTTTTGGTCAACTTAAAAAGTCGAAAAAAGTGTTTAATTCATATTAAAAAATCATATATCGTCCAAACATGTATTTTTCTTCATTTTAAGATTATTGTTCACTGTCAAACAAAGACGTTACCTCGTTGGACGGACACAATTACTTGACGTAAAAAAAGCCCATGGTTCGTTTTGTTATGTCAGGAATAGTACGCAAAAACAGTTATACTAGATTAACTATTGTATAGTATTATTTGATCGTGTATTAGCCTCATTGATTGTGACAAGCAGCTTACACTTTGCACAGCCGACTCGACTGAAAGCAGTTAGAAGAATGCCATTATAACGTTATATTAAATATGGGTTATTTGTGTGTAAATTAACAAACCAACTAACCATCTTCAAATGATGCAATAGGTAAATGTGAAGATGTTTAACATCGCAGCAAAAAGTGGCATGGATTTCGTGGTTAATTACATTAACATAGCGATACGCACAATTAAGAGTTGCGTCTCTATCAGTTTCATAGATAAACGTGCTTGTTTTGGCAACTTGTTCTTATTCTTACTCATTCACTGGTCACGAACATGGGTTTTTGCCTTAAAATACCGTAAAAACGTCTTGTTTACATTTTCAGCTTACTACACTTCCTGTAGAAACAGTAAATATTTTGTTTTGGTGCTCAAAATAGCACTTTAAATCTTTCAAGGATCTTTTTACACAAATATCAAAAAAATCAAGCGTTCTTTTTCATCATTAAGTTACAATCAATCGTGATAATGTTGCTTAATAAATAAATTAATGTGCACATGAACGAAACTTATGTAATCGATTATTTTACAGCATGTAGTACGGATGATACTTTAGGTGCTTAACCATGGTATGAAAAAAGATTTATCCTATTACCAGATGAAATTCGATAGTATTACAACGATCAAATAAACTTTACCTTTATACTATCGCTATTTTAAGACCATGGTTTTCCGATCTCTATTTTAAGAACTATATGTTTCAATGTGACGTCATAGCAAATGATGACTTTGAAGTAAACAAACACTTCGGAGTCAACTTGGAAAATCAGCGCTGTTTCTTTGAATTTTAAAGTATTTTTACTGTTTTTGAACGATGGACGACCACAAAATGATTGGATAAATAGAATATTATGTGAGATTTGGATAAAGATCAAGTTTATCATGCTCGGCACGAACCATGTTAGCGCTCGGCAAGCCTCGCGCTACATCGGTTCTAAGCCTCGCATGATAAACTTGATCTTTATCCAAAACTCACATAATATTCTATATATATTTATTACGCTGAGTAATAGTGTTGTCAACAAAAAAGGCTAACGTTGCTACGTGTATTTTTTAAAAGGTATCATGCCTCAAACAGATGAAATTCTAATGATCTTGTGACTTTTTAACTATTGAGTATTTTATTTTTTGTTATAAAATTTCATAGACTTGATTTCTTTTATTGCTTTTATGCGTCTACCAATTTCAATACAGGGAAATATAAATTTATCCTGATCAGTCCGTCTCTCAAAAAATACTTAAGTTGCACTTATGGAACCCGGTACGCTGATGAAGGGCCATATATGTTATATGCACGTGATAACCATTGTTTGTCAGACAAATGATGTTGATGCATTGTTTAACAGAAAATACAAAAAACAGTCTGAAAAAAATGGATCACGCGATCAATAAAAAAGTACTTAAGCTAGGTTGAAGAATCCCGGTATATAGAAATACGGGATATATGCACGTTTTTCAGTTTGTTCTGCAAGACAAAAAATATGGTAACTATGGTTACATATATTAATGTTATTTTAACTGGACCAACACATTCTCAAAAAAAATAATAAGCTAGGTTAGTGATACGCAGCAACTAGATAGAATGCCATATGAGGATGCAGTTTCTTCGTCAGACAAAAAGTGTGGTTCCTAAGATGACAGAAATAATTTAATACTCAAATCTTGAACCTGTCATAAATAAGCAGTTCTGAACGTAGGCTGATGAAACGTATGGGGATCCTAGAAACTCCGTCAACGTAAACCCATTAATTATGGGACTGGCGTTTTTCTATGACGCAGCTGTGATTTAATTTCAATATCAATTATGTACACGTGGGTGTTTGGTGGTTATAAGTGGCGCTGCTTGTGGAGGTTGAACTTACTTTTCAAGCGCTCTATTTGCATTCATTCAATATCAATGGGCTTTAAATTAAGCGTATGTTTTTAGTAATTTATAATTAGTAGAGGTAATATATTTGTGCACATAGTACCAATTTATTCGGGCTCCTATGAAACATATTCTGGTAATGCTGAAATACGCTAAGAGTATGTAAGGAACAGGTTCATAACGTTACACGCACGATCGAACACGGGTACTAACACGAATAGGCCCAGTTTGTACGTATGCCAACGAGTTTGTATTGTCAATGTCATATTTTCGTAGGAAAAAACTGTTCATACAATGTAACAGTACAAAGAAGGTCGTACAATTTGTGTAAAATACACTTGCTCTGGAACAACAGGAAAAGGTTAACCTGATTTTTTTTAATTTTGCTTTTTCCATGAAAAAAATCGAACGATTTTACTTTTTGCGCTCTACTTACCACAGCGTCAAACTAGAACAATGTGCCACACCAACGGAAATAATAGATAGCGTATTTTTTCTGTATAGACTACATGTTCGAGCAATATGACATTTGGTTACCGTACGTATACTTTTTAAAACATTTTTACTATTAAGTTTATTCAATTAACCGGTTTATAACAGGTTAAAGTAACATGTTAACCGGTTAATGATTTACGTAACCTTTTGCATCCCTTAGTTTAAGACAAGTGTTCCAGTTTTAAGTTAATTTACACAATAATTGTATAAACTTGTTTTCGTAATGAATATAGCCTCTAAACCTATAAGTTCGTGCACCTTAAATTTCAATGGCATATCATTCATGAAAAATCATTAGGCAATAACTAAACTTGATATATACTTTATGATTTATCTTTTGTTAAACAAATAAGGAGTGAAATATGTTGGTTGACAGATAATAATAATGGAGATACGTAACTTTAAACATTCATGTATATGGTAGTCTGCGTCACACAGAATTACCCTATAAGATCGTGCACCGATTTTGATGACGTCACAGCGAGGCCCTGGGATGTGTTTATAATAGCCGATATATGTTTTGGTGAATATGTGTTTATTTGTATTAAATATGTGTTGTTTTAGATGAATTTCGTGAATAAACTGTATTGAAAATAATGGTTTAAACAAAACTGTTCTTCATAAAAACGAAATATGAACTGTGATAACTGTATTCAGAGGTCTAGATAAAGTGTATTTAGAATCTACTAACGGAAAATAGCTAAATAAAATTTTATTCACAATGGGGGCATAAAGACTGTCGACCCTTCTAATGACAGTTGTTTTGTGACAAAATCCCAAATTGACACAGTGAGAACCTTTATCGCAATAGGCCGTACACGATCTTAACGTATGGTCTCGTGTCATCATTTGGGGGTAAAATTTTCCGCATACACAGCATACTTTAATCGTATTGTAAAGCAAAGTACAGAGAGCACAATATAAAAATTCGAGACGGGCCTCCTTAAGGAAACTACTCTTACAACATTTAACGATCAAAACATTGACAAACATAGCCGTCTGGTGAAGGAAATGTGCAGATTTTAAACATTGTTTAGGCTATTTCTTTGGTACGAGGTCAGAAAAACCGACAATTTATATCATAGTTTTTGTTTTTTCCTCATGATTGTTGTCTTATCGGCTGTGGAAATTATCGCGTTACAAAAGTGAACAGTTTTCGGGCACGTGCGTTCGAATGTTGCCCAGAAGTTTACGTCACAAAAAAGTACACGATCTTATAGGTCTGCACGAAGTTATAGGAATAGAGGAATATATTATTGCTTTTTCTCAACCAGGAATTTTGCAGCTGTTGTGTATTTGAATAATACAATCTACATTTATAATAGAAATATTATGAAAGCATATCCTTGTGAGCAACATTCTTAATTGAATATACTTGTAACCATGATAACATCAAAAACCTTCAAAATCCTATTAAGTTAACTAAAAGTTAACAAATGTCTTCTATATGGCGGACAATGGAATACTATACATATCCTATATGATACACATTATAGCTGTTGTCAATATGTTTTGTATTCTAAACGTATATACTTTAGCTAAAACACAATGTTTCAAGTTTCAAGAATGGGTCGACCCAAATCATACATGACGGATTCCTATCATTTTTGCATATTAATTTTATTTCAACAACGGCACGTGTTATAACTGTTTATTTGCTAGGTGATAAATAGTTGTCGCCATAGGCGCAATAAACAGGCATTGGTCTCTGTCTTGTTCCAGCATTTTCGTAAAAATCTAATTCAGAGAACAATCAACTACGTACTACTAGATGATGTTGGATTCTTCATGGCTTGATGACAGTTAAGTAGATAAGTGTTTAAAACACATTAGTATTTAAAATAGATAAATACTACCTGCAAATGCCCATTCGATTAGCTGGCTACACTTATTTTAGAACTATTTATGTAAATATGTTTAATCATATAGAAGGATGAGTATATTCAAACTCTATTAAACAAAACTAGGCATTAAATATGCAAGGTATAATCAAAACGTAAGCAATATTCGCATGCAAAGCATTTACTAGTGGATTTTCGATTTATCAGTGACCCTTTTTTGTATATTTTTTGTACTAACAATAACGTGATCCCCATTGCGTAGTGGATATGGTGTCCGCCTAGCGATCGGGAGGTCCCGTGTTCGATCCCCACTGTTCTTTAGATCGACCTCAAAAAGACACCAAGTACTGGTTCTACTCAAGGCCCAAGACTCCTTGCATAGTCAAAGTGCGTCGATACTCCAGAGAAAACCAGTACTTAATGAAGAAGAAGAACAAGAAGAAGAAGAAGACAAAATAAGCTTACTTAGCTCAACATAATAACAATCTATATCAAATTCCTATTAATCTTCTTCACTAAGGATGTGTATAAGAAGAGCACATACAATATCAAAACGTACCTTAAATAAAGCTTCCAAAGAAAATAAAATTATTTACACTCAATGATCCCTAATATATTGCATTATTGGAGGGAACGTATGCTAATGTTTACTGAAATTATCTATAAAATCAGGACCTTGATACCTCTTCATCTTGGTATTTGACAGATAACAAAAACAAATACAAAAAAATAACATTTGCGTGTGTTCCACACAACAATTTCCGGTATATCTATCGATGAAAGTCCATTTTACAAACATTATATTCAATAAAATGAGGTTAAAGTATCAACATGACTCACTGCTATAATTGAACAAATGAGCCTTGTTCTGAGAAAACTGGGCTTAATGCGTGTGCGTAAGTGTCATCCCAGATTAGCATGTGCAGTCCGCACAGGCTAATCAGGGACGGCACTTTCCGCCTAAACTTGATTTTCGGTAAGGAGGGACTTCCTTGAACCTAAAAATACCATAAAAGCGGAAAGTGTCGTCCCTGATAAGCCTGTGCGGATTGCATAGGCTAATCTGGGGCGACACTTTACGCACATGCATTATGCCCAGTTTTCCCAGAACACGACTTCAATGCTAACAACAGCTGGATGAGCAGAAGAGACATCTATCCATCATCAGGTGTATTTTATTTTCAACTAGACACTGGACATAATCAAACACAGCAAAACCACAAATGCCTAAGCTTGGAGTCACCGCATGCAACTGTTTATGTCAAGAATAGCATAGCTATGTTACTCGTCTTCATTTCTAGCAGTGTGAACTCCAAGGCCTTTATTTATTTACTTATTTACAAGTGTTATACATCCTTGTATTTTACAACATTCTACATAGATTTAGCTTTACCCAGACAATACCCTGTATAAATCAATGAAAAGCGCATATCTTCATACTCTCACCACGTATTGCAAAACTACGACTAGAGTTTATTGGAAACTCTCATGCAACCTGAACGAATCGTATTTATTTACTAGATCATTTTGCTAGACAGTCATCAGATATCAACCTGAAAATCTAACATACAATCATCGAAAGCATTTTATTGCATTATTAGGTTGTTTAGGATATCAGAATCAAAATAAACGTGCGCGTTGTAGTCTTTGTTGTTTTGGTTACGTTTTCGTTCGATGACAACAACTTGTTTGCCCAGACAGCGAAAAGCGTTCCAACTTTAAAAAAGGTATTTTGAGATTTGGCAGCAACATGCCAATCCAATTAACCACAGAGAAAGTAATTGCTTAAATATAGCTTGGGGATTTCTTTTAAGGGCACACAACTTTATAATTTGACATATTGTTGTGGGTAAACGTTGTAGCCAGGATATGTTGGGGTTATCCCAAAAACTGTGTAATACTATAACATAGTATTACTTAATATGGACGCCTTAAACGTTTTTTAACAGTAAAGCTGCTTATCGAAAACGCATATTGATCACCTAGCAATGTAAAACACATCGGAAAGGAAAACTTTGTAAGGTTAAAGGAGACATTTTTATATTTAATGACATCCATTACACGTGTTAGCAAGAACCCATCCACATTAGTTTTGTATACTTGCTCCTCATTATAGCACAAAGAAGGTGGATAAAGATGAGCAATATGTGTGTTTTAATGCTCTTAATGAATAGAAAATCCACGTTATGACTTTTTAACAGTATGCATATGATTTCTGTTTGTTTATGTGTTCAATATGAGATGCATTGTGAGTTTTGCTCAAAGCTTTTGGAAACATGCCGAATCGGAAATTATTTCGATAGATTTCGATCACTATGAATAACACGTGTTTCAGTGGATGTTAATCATTTGTTGTTTTAAGAGGAAGTGCACTACGATGCAGTTTGCTTCTAAAACATCTGTCATATTTAGCCAGTTTTAAGCACCATTTCTACTTATTTGAAATTTAACATACAAAATATTCGATATGGTAAGTAATAGAAGGACTGTGCACACAGTTTAAATGGAACAACTTTTACGTGAAATAATATTAACTAGCATGGTATTATGTTTCAATAATAAAATTTACAGCGAAGCATATGGCGTTACGGCTAAGTGCAAAATACACAGTGTCTGATACAAAGTAAAACTTCCGGTTAGAAAGTACACCATTATAATTCATAGATCACAAAACAATAGTCTTCAATGTACTCAGATCATTGTAATGCTGAACAATTATGAAATTAATCTTCTACTGCATATACGTAAAGTCTTCACTTTGTATGAATCAGGTTCGAAGACAACCAATATCAACAAGATCAAGAGCGAATCCGAAAATGCCGAAGTCACCAACATCAATTTATCTCACAATGCGTCTTTATTGACGGCAATACATATAAACACTTACAAACGCGCATTAACCTTTAATATTTGTGACATTATTATTATTATTATTTAGCGTAAATTATTATTATATTTAATCATGTTAATGTTTTAACAAGACTTTAAATGATATTGTATGGAAAAGTCAAAGAATGATATTGCAATTATAATCGACAATAATGTCTGGGATTTGGTTTTATTAAAACTAATTTGAATTTTGCTTCGCATGGGAACTAGTTTACCATTCCAGCCCAAACAACATTTATTCGAAAGCAACCGTTTGGTAAATTCAGAGAAATGCGATTGAAGTTTTCTGTATCATGGCAGTTGAGAGCAATGCATTGGTGTTTTGCTTTGAACATGCTTTTACTGCTAATGGGTTTGGCATAACGCGCAAGTAAAACTTTTAAAATTAGTTTTCTATGTAGTAAACTATTTATGTTAAATTATGATTTGCACAGATAGTAAAATAAATATTGAGGTACATCTCGTTCGCTTAATAATATTCAATTATCTTTGGTTTAATGTTTTGTAATGAACTTCGCAAGATGTTTCCGTAATTATTACATGTTATTTTTTGAATGGCGCTCAATTTCAAGCCATATCAGTAAACATGGAAAAAGCGTTTATTTCGTATTGAAATTCGCTTTATATTTCGACTGTACTCCCCGCATTTTTGTTAAGTGCAGCTTTAATGAGGTCATCCCGCTAAGAAATTTCGCAGTGAGTAAAGTCGAGAGAAAGAGCGAATATCAACACGAAATAAACGCAAGTAACTTTCTTGCTGATATGGCTGGAAAGTCAGCGGCATTTAAAAAATAAATACAAGTAATAAAGTGTATGAAACGGCGAAAAAAAAACTGCCTCGGCATGAATGTCGCCATCTTGACTATCACGTGATTACCCCCTCTGTATATAGTCTGTGTCCTGGTTTACGACAATACATCTGGGCATCTTTATGTACATTTTATCTGGTAAGACGACTCAAACCAAGATGGTAATACTCATTGTGCTCTTGGTAAAGCAAATAGCAACATATCAAATGAGGTGTTCATTTCTTAGCTTAATTACCACGATGTACATCGATGGGGAAGTAGTAGTATCAAAATTATTAAATTAAAAGAAATGGTGTTTAATTGGATATAAAATCGTGAATAATTTGTCTCAGTAAATTGAGACAATTTACATGCTCTCGCGAAAGCGACTACGATAATATATATTTTCTCACACCAACAGGTTACCGCCCACTCGTTGTGTTATAAAAGTAGGTATAGAATATTAGAACGGCGAGCCTCTCCGAGCCGTATTATTATTTCTTTGCCTGATCTATTACACAACTTTGGGAAAGTGACCTGTTTGCCTCTATTTATCATACTCCTGCGCCCAACGAACGTAACTATCACGAAATCGTACGTAAACGATCAATGACGGCATGTTTATCAATTATATTTTAAATCACAATATTATTTGTTGTGGCTGGCAGAGAATAGCAATAACATTGACTTACTGAACCATCGAAACTTGCTTTATCTGTGTAAAAATAAAATATCAAATTGTCCTCATTAAATATTTAACAGTAATGTTAACGGTACATTAAGAAAATCAATCCTTTAGATTATGTATAAGCCTAAAAAATTTCAACGTATTATACCTTTCATACATTCTTTTTTTCTTATATTAACTAAACTATATTTTGATCGTTTTTTTTTTTCATAATTCATTATTAATCGTTTTTTAAATGACGACCGGATAACAATTAGGCTTGACGCTCAGTTGAACGTAAGTTTAGCGTTGCCGGTGGATGTTTTTAACAGTGCTAATAATGGTATAATACAGTAAAAAGCAACAATGTCCTCTATGACACGAATAACGTTCCTTGCAGTAAAAAACTAAATGAATCTATAATAACAAATTGAGATTCGTTGAGTAATAAACAAGCTTTTATTGGTTACGTTTGTAGGAAGTCATTCCTTCACATAAAAATATCTGGCTATCGTGTGCAGAAATACGTCACAATTCCACACGCTTGTTCTTCTATAGCAGTCTTTTGATAGACGTTACTGCCTTGAACGGATCGCTTTAACGATTCAAAATATAATATCATATTTTTTTGAAAATGTGCAAAACCTAAGATATAGTGCGCGGAAGAATGAAAAAATATCACAACATTTTCCTCGTTTTTACCTAATAAAACTGTCTTTTAATACGTTGTATTTCATTATAACGTTTCACACAACATTTTGCACATACATCCTTTGCACAAAATGTACTTTCGCTTTTAGCTTCTTTTGTCTATTACATGTAACGTACGGATCCCTCCATCTTAAAAGTAGTGCATACACACCGTGCATTGCCCATATACACACAAAAACACAGTTTAGTTTTCAGCGACACCAGTGTGGAGGGTGATTTTGTGCATGCATTCATAACAAGCTGCAAAAAGTTTGCAATGCAACTATGCAATTTTTTATTTTTATTTTTTTTGGTACCCGCATGCTATCACAAAACGTGTGTATCTTCTTTACTCTATATAGTTATTCAGCTTGTTGAATTATTAAATGAATATTGATATCTTAGTGTACATGATCTTACACATACAGGAAACGTATCAGATAATTCTGTAGAAATTGTATTCCGATTGCATGTTTTATCCAAATAAATATGTTAAATTTACGTTGTTTCACAAAAATATTACAATCATTTTTAAAAACGATTCAATTTCCCTCCTTCACACACGTTTATCTCGAGGAATTAAATATGTTTTTTAATCGTTCAGAAAATACTAGTTCAATTAAAAAAAATTACCTGATACCCGTTGGATTCCAACTAACGCGTTCAAAGATCGCTAGCTATTATATTAATTAACAATCGTCAAATTCGGCGAATTGTGGAACTTCGTTTTATTTTATTCAAGATAAGTGCTGATTTTCCTGCTTGCACAAAACGTGTCCCAATGGACAGATATACATTGTTTTTATGACAAAATAATATATTACTGATCGGTCATATGGAAACACTTTTTGTGTGGTAAGCAACAATTTAATACGTACTTATTTAAAACAATCGTATCGTTGAACAAAAGTTACAATATCGTATCAGCCATTCATGAGTCTCAACCTTTATATATTTTTCATATGATTCTCTAGGAAAACCATGTAACAACTGTTTAACAAGTAACGTTTACTTAAAATATATATGTTATTGAGGATTTGTCTGGACGCATTAAGTGAAATAAAATACCGTCTTTATAAGATTGTGAAGATAACTTAACACAATGATTGATTTTATGGAATTTAAGTTGCAACATAAACGTGTATATTGAAACACAATTTCAGCATCACCTGATGTAACATACAGGTGGCATGTATATGTTCACATGTGCGGTAATAAGAAAAAGAATATCCCTTTCAGGTGACGTTGGTGCATAACTGAGGCAAGACACTGCCAACTTTATCTGCGTTTTTATGTCTCCATGTCATACCCTCGAGATGATGGAATTTTTATTGGTCGCTTCCTACGTAAACAACGTGTTAGGAATCCAATTATGCAATAAAACAACGTGTAAGATATCAAATTAAGAAATAAATCGCCCGTGCCGGAAACGAATGAAAACATACATACATTCAACACACATACAACAAATAAAATACAACGCTACAATTAAGAGTTAAAATCATAATCGTCGCTAGGATTAGCGATTTCGCTGTCATACATGAGGCGAACAATCTATTGTTGATATATTGTTATTATTATTATGATTGAAATAATAATAACAATAATAATAAAACTAATAATAATACTAATAATAATAATAATTATAATAATAATAATAATAATAATAATAATAATAATAATAATAATAATAATAATAATAATAATAATAATAATAATAATAATAATAATAATAGAAACATGACTATAGAAAAATATTAATTTTGAATAAGATGCTTTATTTAAAACATGAACAGTTTGTAAAGATTTAATCAAAGACACATGTTGTCTGAAAGTGCATCATTTGGTAATTGTTATTGTCTTAATCTGACCAACCGGCTCATCACTCATCACATGAGATTGAAATCTGCTTTATTGGAAACATTTGTTATCTCTGGGTATCTCCGTCTGAGCATTGAGTTGTAAGCATTGACTGACAGTTCGCTTATTGCTAACAAGAACAATAACGATTCGCAGTATGTTCGTCGATTTCGCAAAGTACTTAGCATTGTGTTAATGTACATGATTTGTTCATTAGCTTGGTTCTACAAACCATTAACGAACGTCCATCAAAAAACAATATAAGAAAGTACAAAGTACAACTATACGTATGAAGGTCTTCAGTCTTCGGCAGGAATATTGTTACTGTTACTTCAGGAAAGGGATCTATTATCGTTAAAGCATAAATACATCTGTATATTTCAGAGTTGAATAGAAAGAATCGCAGTTGGAGGTATTACATTTGGGTTTACTAAATAAAAAAAAAATAGGTGAACAAAAACTATACGTGCGCTTATTGTACAATAGTTCTACTTGGGCAAAAACGGATACTACTAGATCTCAGTAGATTTATAAGAGAAACAAAAATAACCGACGTCAATCAAATCTTTTTAAAATCCGTATCTCTAGTATACTAAATATTCTCATTCGGTTTTGTATAAACCATGCACAGTCAACGAAAATGTATGTCAGCATTAATGTACACGAACATTTTTTTCTCAATTTAAACATTTGTGGTTTGATTACCATTGAAATTAAATATAATTCGTTGGTTTAGACAGTTTTAAAATACCACGCACAGCTTTTCGAATGTATACAATGATGTTAATATTCGATACAAAGTTCACTGTTTATATTTCCCATCAGTCATAGTCTAATATGTTTTGTAACAAATCAAAAAGAAAATAAGACTTTCGAATCACCGTTTTTAATCGGTCAAGAACAGCGGTTTAGATGCCGAGGTATGTGGATAACGCGAATATTTAATAGACATACATGTATTCTGAATAATTATTGATGACACTAATTTGACAATGGTCCTCTTAGAATGAGGTATACCGTCTGTTTAGATTTGGGCAGTTTAAAAACATTAATTTTGTTCATTCTGTACTTTAATCAGCGATTAATAAGCTATTGTTTCAAACTATTTCTTTATTGCAATATTAGTACATAAAGGTTGTCTGATCACCAGGGTTAATATTAGTTAAAATTTGCCCGTCAGTTGATTGTTACTTGAAAATCGTATATTGTTTGTTGAACTCGATTCAGACAACAAGTAAACAAAAGTGATTCAATAATGGGGGAACCATTTCATAGGTCTTTAAATCTTAGTTATTTCAAGTAAATATATCATATGGCAAGGATTTGCATTAAATGAACCCGTTTTAAGCCCGCGTGGGAAACTGAATGTTTTACCAGATGAACAAACTATAAAACATAAACGCATCAAATGACATTATACTAGCGCACTGCGTTGTAAACTTCATAACGTCTATAGACTTGGCAACTTATTAGAAACTATTAAGGTGCTGTGCATCGGCATATTATTAACCCATTTATGCCTAGTGGACTCTCCTATCCTTCAAAATTGGATCAATTTATATCCAAAATTAGGGATGTCTAGTGTATTTATTTCTACATTTAGAATATTTCTTACAGAAATTCCTTCAAGCAAACAGGGTTGACCCTGATGAGACGCCGCATCATGCGACGTCTCATCTGGGTCTACGCTGTTTGCCAAGGCCTTTTTTCTAGACGCTAGGCATAAATGGGTTAATGCGGATCAACCTAAATAATAAAATGCAATACGCGTTTAATAGCTAAGCCGATTTTGTACATCAAGATTATAATTACCGCGTGTAAGGTCTTTTTTGTGTCCTTATTATAGGAAATAAGAAGGGTATAATAATCATTTGCTATGTTAATACATAAGAGATTAGTTTGTCTCGGATCACAAAGTCTTTCAACGTAATAAAATACCAGTTATAAAGATTGACTTCGATAAGAGATCTACCCTTATAATGTATTTCTGGTGTCTTATGTTGAACCTAAAAAATAAAGGCATTCGTGTAATTCAGCTTAAACCGTCTGATAATGAAATGTTCAGCCTTATGTTCGCTGAAGACGTCGCACTTCTGGCCGTCACAGTAGTAGGCCTACAAATACAACTGAACCTACTTCACGATTTTTGAACCGATTTTTATTTAACTGTAAATATCAATTAAAGTGAAGTTGTACCATTCCAGACCGGTGGACGCCTAGCAACAAATGAGAAATGATTCTTCAACGGTAAGTTGTTGTCCGTGGAACAGACATTCACTTATGTCGGCGTATCGTTTTCCTCGTCCTTGTCGCTTACGCATATGGCTGAAGCAAATAGAATAAAAGGAAGACGGGCAAACAACAGTATTCTATCATCTATGTCCAATTATGGTCACTGCCAAATTATTTCAAATGGTTGACTCAAAAGTTGTGCCAATTTTACTTCACGGGAATGAATTGTTGGGTTTCAAAACCAGAGATTGCACAGAACAAATACAACGTTATGCTTGTAAAAGATTTGCATGTTTTAATGAAATAACACCAAACCCTGTCACACTTGGTGACTGTGGTCGTTAACCGTTATTTTTTAATGCGCAGATAAGGTATTCAAAATTATGGCTTTAAATACTAAAATTGCCTGATCCTTGATATGTACGAAAATGTTAAGATTATTATCTTGAACTAAGAACCATCTAACTGTGAATTTGGCAATGGAAATCAAACGTTTATTGCATGAAAACGGGTTTGGATACTTTTGAAACTACGGTAATGTACCGCATTAAAGCAATTTCTTAAACAAATGTACGATGCGTCTCAGAGACCAAAACATCCAACCACGGAGAGAAACTACCAACCATTCACCAAAAACTGAGTGTGTATAAACATATAAAGTCATCGTACAATCATGAAAGGTACCTTGACATTCTATGCATACGAAAATGCAGGCATTGTTATTCGCAATTAAGATCAGGTTACCATGAATTTAATATAGAAAAAGGACCGTTATTCTAATTTTCCTATACATGAAAGAATTTGTTAAGTTTGTAATCCAGAACAAGTTAAAACGGAATATCATTTTGTTTTTATCTGTTCAATGTTTAAGGATTTAAGGGCACGATTTATTCCGAGTAAATTTTACTTATAAATCCCAATATAATGACATTTCATATAATGATGACAAATCGAAGTTAAACTTATATTAAGGACCTAGCATCGTATATTTACCTTACATTGTTAAGACGGAAGGAGTTTCTTACGTTGTTTGGTAGCTACTTAACGTTTAGTACCTTTTCCAATTTGTTAAATCTAAACCAATTCTACTTGATGATGGTATGCTCACACATGCTTTGCATATAAGCAATTATTCTCCATACTTTGTGTCAGTACTTTCAAACATATTTATATAAGATAATCTGGACTTCATTCATTGTTCGGAGGCTATATTAACTTTGCCCAAACGAAGGCTTGCAATATCGCCATAAGTTGGCAGCATCACTGGTTACGTGTTAACACAGGTCAACAGTATTCTGACAAACCGAAAGACAAAGCCAAAGTAGTTTTTCGAAACGGGCAACTTGTTTCAGGATGGTATAAGTTGTGTTTGTTTTTTTGACAAGATAACAACAAAACTAGCCATATTAAACCGCGTGTGTTAATGTGTTTCCTTACCTTAATCAGGCCATAGTTTAACTGTTGCATGCGCACGTTCATATCCTATTATAAGCATGTTTAGTTTGATTCGAAAACAAACATTGTGAAGATGTTTCGTTTACAAAATTAATTCAGATGATTGTCGATGGATATTCTATATGTATGCAGATGAATTGTACAAGAAATGCGTGATTGTACATGCAGCTGAGTTTAAAGGCTGTATATAAATATATATAATGAATGTGTTTCGTCCAAGTACTTTATGCTGCTGCTGATTAATGTTGTCATTATTTGAAATGCATGTGCACCAACATCATAATTTATGAAAATACACTAACCCACCTTAACTTTAGCCTTCAGCTGCGATCTATCCCTTTGTGCATCAGCGTTTCCCGGTAGGTTTCGTTTCCAAAGAATGTATCCAACGATGCTATAAGTCACAGTTAAAATCACTACAGGAACTATGTATGTCAAAAATAATACTAAAATAGTATAAAAGCGGGACAAGCTATCATCTGACCAATGTTCGCCACACTTTAAATGCTTTTCATAATTGCTATATTCCGTACGCCCGACTATTAATTGTACGCTGCCAAAGGCAAGTGAAATTAACCAAAGAAGTACAATTATGATCCTATATCGACGAGGATTGTTTCTGGAGGCATTTAATGGAAATACTATAGCACAAAACCTGTCAATCCCGATTGCCATGTTCGTTGACACACTGACCGTAACTGAAACCACTTGCAAGAACATGACAATGGGACACATTGGCTCTGAAAATACCCAGTTTGAATCCAGCAAGTGATATGTAAACGTAAAAGGTATACAAAACACAGCCATTATTAAATCAGCAAGCGCCAAATTTATCAAGAATGGTCTTAATTCCGTTTTCGATCGTTTGCCTTTACAGAAAATTACCATTGCCATAGAATTTCCAAATATCGCTAACAATGTTGTCACCGTATACATCAAAACAAATACGTAATGCTGAGCCGTTAAAGGCTGCTGGACGTAAGGCTCAATCGTTGAATTTTCGCTAATATTCCACGTACGATTAAAATCTGCGACACTTGAATTCCGCGCCATCACATAATCCAAGCTTGCATTATCCGCGAATAAATCCGGCATCTTGCTCGCGATCTCATGCGTATTATCCAATAAATGTGGACTGTAAGGACGTCGATCTAACAATGTTAGCTCTATTTCCGCCTCTTGGAATACAGAGGGCCGTAAATAAGCCGAATAGTTTCGGTGGTTTCCACTGCCTAGCCGCATCGTGTAATCTGGATAGATTTGGTTTATTTCCAAGAGTTACTCTACTGGAGAAAGACGGCTATACCTGAAAGTTTTGTCAAGACATATTATAGTGTTAATGTTTGAAACAGAGGTATGTTCTTAAAGTGTCACCATAAACGTATGTCAAACAGGTAACTATTAGCGTGGCTTTTCTATTCTCAAGATGTGAGGACTCCAATTACTATTCACATTCCAACAGTTCTCTATTGTGTATTTATTATTGACTGCATATCTTGTGAAAGCATCGCTATTTGCATAACTACATTGGTTTTAATAAAATTGCAAGTGATATATGCTTTTAATATGATCTTATAAAAAGAACTACAATTGCAAAACTCTTCAGTAAACGAACGTGTTAATAGGAAAACATTCCTTACACAATTTGTAGTCCGTGTTTTGCATTTATGTTAATAAAATGTTTGAAGTATTAGCTGATTACACAGTATAGTGTATGTATTGTTTCATTTTTACTATTGATAAACATTTTACAAACCGTAAGCCATTGTTTGTAAATGTATAACTAAGCTATTACTAACGATGAGCGTATGTTTTAGCATATTGAAACATATCAATATAATGGTACATTCAGTTATGCATTTCGTTTGTATTATATAAACATATGTTATATATTGTCCGTCTCAAAATGGTCCAATGATGACTTTTGGTTAAAATAAACAATTTAACCTTTGAACTGCTTAACTAACTTGTTTCGTAGGTTTTATTTGTTTGTTCGAATTACCAGTTTAAAACGTATGACGGTATTTATAACAGTAAATGATATACGCATAAAAAGTGTCTTACGTGTTTAATGTCTTATTATGTAAACGACATTGATCAATTTCTGTATTGAACACGTAAAAATATCGTTTAATTTATGTTTTACTGATATATTTAGAACATGATTAAAACATAAATTGCCACATATAGTTACTTTCTGCATTATTGTGATAAAGGTCGTAACATAAGAAGTGAAAATACAAATTTGGATGGATTGTTATATTCAGCTGACGAAACTTTATTTGGTTTGTAAACGACTGTACATTATTTATTTTTCATCCTAATAAACAATATAAATATCAAAAATGAATATCACCGGGTGAAGAAATTCATTTCTGTTTGGCTAACTTGCATGCACGCAGCACATTCAAACGCATGCATTGTTTAAATAATTTTAAAAGGCCAAAAGAAAACGATTAATTAGCTTAAATCATGTATTACAGTTTATTTGTTCAGCACAGTTCGTGAAGCTTTCACAGGTGCGCAAATATTTAGAACGTACCGCGTTTCACTATGAAAGTTCGATTTGCCAAGTATTCCCGGAAGGAAGAAAAAAGTCCAAAAGTATAGTCAAATGTTTAAAATATCACTAAGGATACTATATACCTCTGAATTTGCGAGTTTTTTTCTATTGAATGATTCTTTTTCTATAAAATCATATATTCAGAACTCTCATTAGATTTTGACATTTTGAATGTTTTTATTACTTTATACTTGAAATTAGATTATATATTGTAATATACAAAATATTAAGTATCTTGAATAGAATGTAATTGGAAATTTTATTATAATCTCATTAACCTAAGAACACAAAATAACTCGTAAATTATAAGGTAATAAATATTCTTTGTTTCTCCATCGCTATCTGACAATGAAGCGAATTAGCATATCATTAGCATTATCGGATTCGGACAATTATTTGCCGTACGCATGATTGGCACAACAACCTCACAGCCGTCCTCTCAGAAACAGGATTCGCGTACTATTTTCAGATTTATATGATTTTGTTCTATAATGTTACGCAATAAACAATGCAATGCACGCACTACACTTAGATTAAAAGTACATAGATATAAATACTTAACTATCATACAGATAAATATTTGTCAAGCAAGGATACGACAACACAATTGTATTTAGCTATAATAAGATTGTTATAAGCGTTCACAAAACGGAACATATTCACAATGATTCACAATCTCAGTGTGTTACTTTCAAACAATGACACCCAACCGCATTTAGTAAAATCGTATAATTAATAAATTACAACCAACACACATTTCATATATGTAAAATTTCAAAATCTATTTAATTATTTCCTTCTTTAAAAATGACAGACATTAATGTATTATCTTACCAAATGCTAATCCTTTTTCCATGTAGATGAATCAGCACGTGTTAAAATATTCTATAGAGTATGCACGTGGTCAATTTGCTTCTCTTGTCGAAATAATTTACGTTGTCTCGTATCCAAAGTAAGGCATCAATCACGCGCAGACTGTTTATGGCCGAATTAGCGCTTTTGCGAACACTCCTTAGTTTGTTAGAAAAAAAAGACAACTCGGTCTGTTTCTACAAATCTGTTTCTTTTCCCTTAGCATTTATGAACAATTGAAACGAAATACAAACCCAATTAAATGCCAGCAATTGGTTACCGGGATGATGCCATCAGCAGACAAAACATTGTTTCATCTATCATATTGTTATCGTTCGCCGGCATCACAAGGGATCCTTGTTTTGGAGATCGTATTATTAATGGAAACATTCAGTTGAGATGGTCGAAATGTCCAACCAATTACATCAGAAATTCATTTTTCTACCAAGGATTTTGTAAACAGGTAACAAACATAAAATGCCTTTGTTATATTTTACGGTTGTGCTAGAAATAAATATGTATTGCCCTAAGAGCTTGATTAGTTCTGTGAGGGTTACTTTGAGATCAGATATCAACAAGGTCTGATTTTGATTTGTAAATAGCCAGCTCTGAAAACATTCCGGTACACATACACGTTTGATAGGGGACACTTGTTAGTGCCGACTGCATTTACAGTTACGCATCTATGTCTGCATTCAGCGAGTACATAATAAGCTCTGTAATAAATCTCCGTATTGCAAACCGTTAGAAAACACACCATTTATACGACACTCGCTCCTTTTTTAGCAAGACATACATTTAGAAATTAATATCTTCGAATAAAACAGACCTAGATTCGAATACTGAGCTGATGCAGACTCTAGTTCTGATTAGCTCAACATTACCAGCCTACGGTACACACTATATTCTCTTGACAAGCGCTCTTTTTTATATTAAAACATCAAGTCAAACAGAACAACCATCAGATACAGATCTTGCTTTGAAATCAGCTCTGAATTAAGCTCGTGAGTACTGCCTTATTAAAAAAAACCATTCTTACAACACCCACTACTCATAATAAGACAAGCAGGACGTGAAAAAACTCATCGTCGATTACAGACCTGGTTCTTACTTCAGCTCTGAAATTAGCAATGCATATAAAGAATACAAGGCTCAACAGAGCCCCGCTACAAAAATCTGTCAAAAAGAATAACATACGGACAAACGTACATAAGCACGATTTCAATCCTGAACTTATTTCTGAACTCACCTTAGTATTGACAGTTTATGATAACCGCCACACTGTTTCTGTTATAAGATCTAAGTCACGTGATGTAGGTGTGAGCGGTCGCAGGTTTTTTGGCGGGTTAAAAAAGTGTAATCTTTACTAAAATAATAGTGTTTTAAATTACTGTTTTGATCGGAAACTAATTGAATTATATGTGCAAATGTGTTTTCAATCGGACTATAATGAATTATAATGCCGAAATCGAAAGGCGGTAAAAGAAAAGAGCGAAACAGCAGTGACAATGACCCGAATGCAAGCAAGGTGCATAAACAAAGAGGCCCGTCCACGGACACTGACACTGGTAACGTACCTATAAGTGAGATAATAAATGAAGCAAACTCAGTGTTATTTAATGTAGAAAATTTAGAGAACAGTGTATTTTTACAAAGTCCGAATTGTAGTGGGCGTGGAAGCCTTATAAGCGAATCCGGTAGCGTTGTGGACTATAGCATAATGGCGAATAAAAGCGACGAACCCACTATTCGTGATGTTATGGCGCTATTGACAACCGTCAGAAGTCGCTTGCAGTGTTTGGAGGCGAAAATGAACATTATTGAGTCAATTGGAAAACGAATGGAAAACTTCGAAAAGGACATTAAAAGGCTGTGGGTGGTGCACGAAGACAGGTCCAAGAAGGTGGAAGAGCGTACATCCCGCGTGGAAGACAATGTGGAAGGGGCAGACATTCATGCTGCGGAGTTAGCCGATAGGGTACATGAGCTGGAGAAGGAGCGTGATACACTGCGGGACAACGTAAGCTACCTACAATCGCAATCTATGCGCAACAACTTGGTATTTACGTCCGTTCCGGAGTCCAATGAAAACGGTAATGAGAAGCCGGAAACAACGGAAGCGAAGCTGCGTCAACATTTAGTGAGTGCGTTTAAACTTACTGAAGAAGTAGCATCCTCTTTCAAGTTTGAAAGAGTGCATCGATCCCCAGGAATGCCGACTTGAAAGAGTGCATCGATCCCCAGGAATGCCGATACATGGCAAAGTAAGAAACACTGTCGCCAAGTTTACGTTTTTTAAAGACCGGGAAATGGTTCGGAAAAGGTGGAAGGAACTTGACGGTACAGCGTACCGCGTCTTTGAACAATTCCCCCCTGAAGTAATGTCGAAACGGCGTCAGTTGGTGGTGAAAATGAAGGAGGCGATGCGGCTAGGTAAACGATACGCTTTACGTAGACGGCACTCCTGTGCGCGCGTAGGATCACGGCGGTGGTGAAGTGTCAATCCTGTCGTGGAACGTCAACGGACTCACAAAGAGTAAAAAAAATTCTTCCAATTTTGTAAATACTTTGAGTTCTTATGATGTATGTTTTTTGTTTGAATCCTGGACGAGTAGTTCTAGTAATATCGAGTTGAGTGGTTATTTGTCTTTTAACTTTTTTAGAAAATTTCAACATCAAAAAGCTCGTAGAAATAGTGGTGGTATTGTTGTCTATATTAAAGAAGAATTAGCTGGTGGCATTACAATTGTAAAAAATCATTATGATACAATAATTTGGCGAAAATTTGATTGCACATTTTTTAATACCCCAGATGATTTTTATATCTGTGTTACCTATATATGGGGACATGATTCCCCAGTTTATAATACATTTAATGTAGATCTGTTTAAAATTTTAGATAACGATATAACTTATTTTTCTGAATTTGGTAAAATATTTGTTACTGGCGACCTAAATAGCAGAGTTGGCAATAAGTGTGACTATATTATACAAGATAGAATTAATACTGAATATGATGACGCTGATTACTGTCCAGATAACGCCTCTGTGAGGGCCTCAGTAGATTGTACATTAAATAGCCACGGTGTTAAATTATTAGACCTTTGCAAATCCACATGTTTATGTTGTTAATGGTAGAATTGGAAATAGCTGTAAACATACTTTTTATTATAATAATGGTTCGTCTGTAATTGATTATTTGCTAGCAAACGAATACAGCTTTTCAAGTATATCTGATTTAATTGTGCATGATTTTAACGAATTTAGCGATCACGCCCCGTTACATTTTTCATTATTATGTAATAATGTCCCGTCCGATTACCAGTCATTCACCGATGTCAAGTATAAATGGGACGATGCATTACGTGGGCAATTTCGCTCACAAATTATTTCGTTGTTACCTGTATTTAATACCATTGTACAAAATGAAGATTATTCATGTAGAACGTCAATTAATAACGTGCTGAATAGATTTACTGAAACCATTCGCAGTATTGCTGATCCGTTATTTTCCAAAACATGTGTTTATAAAACAAACCCTAGTTTCAATGTAGATATTTGTACAATGAACGCAGAATGGTTTAACAACGAGTGCATTACTGCACGAAATTTATATCACGACGCTCTACGTACTTTTTACTCTTGTAAAACAGATCTAAATATAGAACGTCTATGTACAAGCAAAAGGCATTATAAGGATTTAATTCGTAAGAAGAAAGCCTGTTGTTATAGGAAAAAATGTCGGATATTGAAAATTAAAGAAAACACAAACCAAGGGAATTCTGGCGATTTTTCAAATCGAAAACTAACGTGATTAAAAATAAAATATCGTTAGAAGAATTTACAAAGTTTTTTGAAAACCTTAGTAGCAAAATGTCTGATATTTGCAATACTGAAGCAGAAGATTTTTGTTTAAATAATGATTTTAACTTAAAAAATTCTGCATTTCCTGAACTTGACGTACCTATATCAATTGAAGAAGTTAAGAATGCAATAAAACATTTAAAGCGTAATAAATCATCGGGTAGCGATTGTATTTTAAATGAATATTTTCTTGAATGCAGTGATATTTTGTCTGCCCATTTATGTGATGTAGTTAACGGTATTTTTGTATCGGGCTTTTTTCCCGATAAATGGACTGAAGGGGGTCATTAAACGTATTGAAACATTTTGCAATGCAAACACTATTATATCGGATGCGCAGTTCGGATTTAGGAAAAGTTATTCAACTGTTGATGCTATTTTTATACTGATGTCAATTGTTCAAAACTATTTAAATGAAAATAAACGTTTGTATGTTATATACGTCGATATATACGTCGATATGTTAAAATGTTTTGATAGTATTTATCGCAATGCAGTATGGTTGAAAATGTTTAAGTCTGGTATACAAGGTAAATTGAATAGAATAGTAAAAAGATATGTATGCAAATGTTAAGTCACGTGTCAAATTATGCTCATCTTATTCAGATTATTTTAGTTATGCTGTTGGGCTGAGGCAAGGGGAGGTAATGTCGCCAATTTTGTTTTCTTTATTTGTCGAAGACCTTGAACTTTACTTACAAGATAGCATTAATTCTGGTTTGAATATAGATGTTATTGTGTTGATTTTATTATTATTTGCTGATGACATGGCTATTTAAGCCAAGTCCCCGGCTGAAGTTCAAACTCATTTAGATAATTTATACTTATATTGCAATTCTTGGGGGTTAAATGTTAACAGTGCAACAACTAAAATAATGGTATTTCGGAAGAGAGGTGGCTTAAAAGAAAACGAAAAATGGGTATATAATGGTAATGCTATTGAAGTTGTTGATAACTTTAACTATCTAGGCACAGTGTTGAATTATACTGGAAGTTTTAAACTAAACCATGAGCATTTGATTGGTAAAGCCCTTAAGGCCATGAATACATTCTAAATGCAATGAATTTGACATAAAACCGAAAATAGTTTGCCAGTTGTTTGACTCTTTTGTGGGTTCGATATTAAATTATGCTTCAGAAGTATGGGGTTTCACCTTAGTAGCAAAATGTCTGATATTTGCAATACTGAAGCAGAAGATTTTTGTTTAAATAATGATTTTAACTTAAAAAATTCTGCATTTCCTGAACTTGACGTACCTATATCAATTGAAGAAGTTAAGAATGCAATAAAACATTTAAAGCGTAATAAATCATCGGGTAGCGATTGTATTTTAAATGAATATTTTCTTGAATGCAGTGATATTTTGTCTGCCCATTTATGTGATGTAGTTAACGGTATTTTTGTATCGGGCTTTTTTCCCGATAAATGGACTGAAGGGGGTCATTAAACGTATTGAAACATTTTGCAATGCAAACACTATTATATCGGATGCGCAGTTCGGATTTAGGAAAAGTTATTCAACTGTTGATGCTATTTTTATACTGATGTCAATTGTTCAAAACTATTTAAATGAAAATAAACGTTTGTATGTTATATACGTCGATATATACGTCGATATGTTAAAATGTTTTGATAGTATTTATCGCAATGCAGTATGGTTGAAAATGTTTAAGTCTGGTATACAAGGTAAATTGAATAGAATAGTAAAAAGATATGTATGCAAATGTTAAGTCACGTGTCAAATTATGCTCATCTTATTCAGATTATTTTAGTTATGCTGTTGGGCTGAGGCAAGGGGAGGTAATGTCGCCAATTTTGTTTTCTTTATTTGTCGAAGACCTTGAACTTTACTTACAAGATAGCATTAATTCTGGTTTGAATATAGATGTTATTGTGTTGATTTTATTATTATTTGCTGATGACATGGCTATTTAAGCCAAGTCCCCGGCTGAAGTTCAAACTCATTTAGATAATTTATACTTATATTGCAATTCTTGGGGGTTAAATGTTAACAGTGCAACAACTAAAATAATGGTATTTCGGAAGAGAGGTGGCTTAAAAGAAAACGAAAAATGGGTATATAATGGTAATGCTATTGAAGTTGTTGATAACTTTAACTATCTAGGCACAGTGTTGAATTATACTGGAAGTTTTAAACTAAACCATGAGCATTTGATTGGTAAAGCCCTTAAGGCCATGAATACATTCTAAATGCAATGAATTTGACATAAAACCGAAAATAGTTTGCCAGTTGTTTGACTCTTTTGTGGGTTCGATATTAAATTATGCTTCAGAAGTATGGGGTTTCACGGAGTCCGATGATTTAGAACGTATACATTTAAAATTTTGCAAACGCTTACTACAGGTAAAAATAAATACATGTAATGTTGCTGTTTATGGAGAATTGGGTAGATATCCATTGTATGTTAGCAGGTTTGTTAAAATTATTAAATATTGGTTTAAAGTTCTGAACAATGATTATATCATAATGAACACTGTGTACAAACAAGCCTTGAGCGATTGTAATAAAGGTTATACAAACTGGGTCTCAAATATCAAGAACATGTTAAATAATTTTGGATTTGGTTATGTTTTTGAAAATCCAAACGTTGTACATGTTAATAGTTTTATTAGCGAGTTCAAATGTAGAGTTGTTGACAATTTTAAACAAGAATGGTACGCCAAAATGAATAATAGTACTGTTTTATATATGTATAAAGTTTTTAAAAGCTGTTTGAAATATGAAACTTATTTAAGATTTACTTCCTAGACGACTGCGATTATTTTTTGTAAGATTAAGAGTCTCTGCACATCCTTTGAGAATCCAAACTGGAAGATACGCCCAAAATAACATACCACGAAATGAACGTTATTGTTTATGTTGTAATGATTTGGATTTAGAAGATGAATACCATTTTATATGTATATGCCGATGTTTCCCTGATTTAAGGAAAAAATTTATAAGCCGTAAATTATATATAAACCCATCTGTACAGTTATGTCCGGTAATCTTGCGCGTCCGTTAATCTTGCGCACTTCGCATTTGCAAATCTCGCAGACGACAAATGGTTTTCTTTAGTGATGCAAGATGGAATTTCACATTTTTAATAATTAACGGATTTAAAAGGTACGTATTCCATGCAAAATAAAATTCGATCATTACATTTAAACACCGGTTGCGTCATCCCTATACATCGTAAACACTGGCCCACTTACGAAACTTTCGAAATGAATCACAAATTCCCTGCAGTCTTTAGCGTGTTCATACTTTGAATTAAGAATTCATAAATCCAACGTGTAATTTAGCACTCCATTGCACAATATCCGATCAGTTATGGTATTTTTGGCCATGGAAATATATCGCATCAGACCGACATAGTCCATTATTTCCCGTAGTCAATATTTCCCGCCATTATGTCAAACCAATTTGGAATGATCTCCGCATGCGCAATGGCCTAGTTTTGATATTTTCTGTAAACTATGGAAGCATGATCGTGATAAAAACAAACCCGTGGTGCATAAACATTTTTGTTCACGCATACCGGTACTTTTTTATTAATTGTACACTATTACTAGTGACTATATTACTTGTTGATTTGTAGTGAACAAAAACTGCACTAGAAATCCACATTTAATTTCAATGGTTTTACAAACTGATTTTAAAAATATTTTTCTGGAATGTTTTTTTATCAATAACTGGACACCATATGTCTACAATTTTGCCTAAACGAGGTCATTACAGAAAGTGCGCAAGATTACCGGACACTGTGATAGTTTGAAAATGAGGTGAGTCATGTTTGTTTTGAAATCAAATCGGACAGTTCTTCACTGAATTAATCAGATATTTGTGTGTTAATAAACACATGCATTTATTATTTTCATAATAAATTTAGATATTATGTTGTCAATTTATAAAAGAACATGTTTTTAAACCAATTGACCCTTAACTGCGCAAGATTACCGGACAGCATCGTATATAAATTCCACAAGTTATTAGTTTCATGTGACAAATCAATTATCTCAAATGTATGTGAATATATGAAGGAAGCTCTTGCTTTAAGAAATACAATTCTTAATAATATTGTTTAAAAATTTCATAACCGCTTTGATGAAATTTGCATATTCTTGCAATTGATTGTGTTTATTTATTTTTGTATTCTTAAATGACCATTTATGTTATGTTACGTTAAAAAAAAATTCATTACCGCTTCGTTGGAATTTACATATTCCTGCACTTTATTATGTTTATTTATAAACACCGCTTTGATGGAATTAACGTATTCCTGCAATTGATTGTGTTTATTTATATTTATATTATTAAATGACCATTTATGTTATGTTATGTTTAAAATATTTCATTACCGCTTTGATGGAATTTACGTAGTCTTTCAATTGAGTATGCTTATTTATATTCGTATTCTTAAATGACCATCTATGTTATGTTATGTAATGTAATGTTGTAATACCTGTATTATGTGACAGAACATAATGTATATATTTGTGTATGAAGACGATGTAGTTTTGTATAAGTCTGAATAAACTGTCTGTCTGTCTGTCCTGTTATAAGACAGCATCATGTGCGAACAAAAATCGACATCAGATTAGCCCGACACCTCCATTCACAATCTATCACCACGCTGCAAAATATCACGCGACACATTTTATTTATTAAACTAGAATCATGCAGTATCTGGAATTGCATCTTAAAATCAATACTAGTCCCAAATTCGTGGGTAGGGGGTCCAGGGCCACACATAATGCAGTTTGTAGCTCTGAAGGATTTAGCAACTGTGAAATATAGATAGCATACAACAGCTGCAGCAAGAACAATTTTTTTAACCGAATAAGCATATCATATGAACATTGTACCCAGTGTATTTAAGATAGTGGACGCAATTTGTAAACGACAAATTAACACCAGACTTATAATAACATCTGATACGAAAATTCTTTAATATAGTTGCAAACATTGGCATTTGCAAACATATGTGCACGTCACTCATGACCGATCCAGAAAAAAATGAAAATCAGAACGCTGTTCATAAGGACTGTCGTTTATCTTGGGATTAATAGGCAAATCCTTAGCAAAAACCATTATCTATCCTTACATTCATGGTTAACAGCATACTCATACGAGGTATTACACAACGATTTCACAGAACAAAACAGAATAGAACAAATTAAATTAGACATACATATATAAACACGTTGAATTTGATTTTATGACTGAATATATATATATATATATATATATATATATATATATATATATATATATATATATATATACCAATACATAGTGCCAGTTACGCGGTCTCTGTAGTTTTCAGACTGTACTTACGAGGTCCATATACGTTGAATTTGATTTTATGACTGAATATATATATATATATATATATATATATATATATATATATATATATATATATATATATATATATATATATATATATATATATATATATATATATATAACATGAATGATACATTGGGATATTCTAACCGTAAAGAAATCTGGATTTTCAATGAGAAATTAACACCCTTATAATAAAGCCTTATTCAAGCTTAATTGTTTAATAACAAACATGACAAGATCTATCAAATCTTTAAAAAAAAATCGAAACACAAATTAACGTATAAACCTTTAAAGGAAAAATTACATGTATTTTTTGTCGACATAAGCTGTCCTGCAAACAATGCCCTCGTGATTCTAGTGATTTCATAATTAATAGAACAAGCAAGACATATGTGTGATATGCAAATATTCTAAAGTTATTTATGAAATTGTATTTTATTGATATGATATGATATTATATTTAAATTTGAATCACATTCGTTTTATAAAACTCATTAGGTCAATAAAATATGGATGACATTGCTTTTTGTGTCCTTGATTTGGAGTTTTAAAGGCCTTCATTCAACAATTGAAACTGAATATTGTGTAAAAATACCCGCTCAAAAGTTAAAAGGAGTGTACGAGGTTGTTCTATCGGTTTGTCGATCGATCAGTTTGTATTTTAAATATTATTAGATCGAAGAGCTTCATATTCCTCGACATTATTCAAAAGATTAACATGAATTTTCACTGGGAAGTTTTGATGTGAAAGACCTTTTGCATAGTCATTGATACTTACATTTTTTAAATTTGATTTCTCATGAAAATAACTGCTAAAGGGTTATGTGAATTCAGAAAAGTTTGTGACAATTCTCAAGTTTGAAATTAATACGATAAAGACCGATTGTCTATTGATAGCTCTGTGTGTTTATATTACACTCAATGTTTCGAAGATAATATAAACGTTCCACACGACATACCATGAGGTTCTTAAATTAAATGCCTAATGTATCGACCGGTTAGGTAACTTCCCATGTATGACCGTGACAGACTGTATTTGTTGGCGTCGCACTGAAGTGCGGCGACTCGTATGTAATACGTTTTTTTTTTCTCTTATGGGAGGGAGAAGTTTTTTTACGATCAATGTATATATTTGTCTTGTCAGATTATTTTGCATAGTGGTGATTTTTTGTGTAAATTAGTGAAAATAAGTACTGCATTTGTGCCTATTACATTTACTACAACATTTATTGCCAATAATGCAAAGCTAATTCTTTTAATCAATAACTGTCACAGGGACTGGGCAATAATAAAAGATCACAGGGACTGGGCAAATACGCGAACCGGTGAAACTTTCTGGTTTTGTATAACAACAAAACATAATCAAAATATATTTATTTTGTGCTTTTTCTAAAAATAGCGCAGACTTTTGCTGTTCGAGTTTTGCTTAACGCGTATTTTCTTCAATTTTACAAGACGACAGCGATAACATGGTTTATTGCTTTATTGATAACCGTTACACTACAGTTACTTATTAATATCGTAGTTAGAAGGTGATTTTTCAAGCGGTTCCGTAGTGTAGTGGTTACACGCTCGCTTCACATGTGAGAAGCCCAAGGTTCGAGCCCCAGTAGAATCAAATTATTTTATTTGTGTTCTATGTTAATTGTTCGTTTTGATGTGGACATTTAAGTTTAAATAAATATGCTGTTTTATTGTAACCATTTTTTTGTTTTTATTATGCCCTTGAAATATATGTGTGAGAGGGTGGGGGGTTCGTAAACACATAAAAACTTTTACAGTGTTTTTATATCAATGAGTACTCAACCCCTATCGTAAATGAGCAACGTAAGAATAAGTTCAGAATCATCTCCCCTTGAAGTTGAGAAGAATATGAAATTACGCTAACAAGATGAAGCAGATTTTTTACACAGCTCTGTTCCATTAATGAAAACTGCACACGGATGCCAGTAAAAAAAGGAAACCAATGTTAATAAAATGATCTATGAACTATTTGGGGGTTACAACACAAAATCATAGATAATGGTTATTTGGGCGTTATAACACAACATCATAGATAATGGTTATTTGGGGGTTATAACACATAATCATAGATAATGGTAAAACAAGTATCTTTTTTCTCTTTTGTTTAAATAATCGGCCAATATATTAATATTTACAGTAGAAAAAAAATCGTTCCATGTAACTTTATTGAGTGCCTTTAACACTGAAATTCCCGACGCCCTTTGATGATTTGCATAAATACTTATCTTGTATTTTATTGAAATGGAACATTTAAAACAAACTGTTTGGGCAGAACCTCAAAAGAACTTTTGTATCTTTCGGTAAAAAAACAAAACGTTTTAAGTCCAACAAACAGTGGAGTTACTAGTATTTACAAGCTGCACAATTGCCCAAAGAGTCGAACCGTTATGGTTTTAATTCATTCAATGACTTAAATGACATGCGTTCACTATTAAGTTATCGCGCCTTACTCTTCGCACTGACTCGCAACAGTTATTCAAACAAGGCATCAAAGAAGCATCGTGGTACTATATATTCCTGTTCATATGTTGAATTTTATTTAACCAATTTTATTTCCGTGAACTGTTGAAGTACAACTAGGACACTGACGACAAATATGTTTCTTTGCCATCCATATTCATGAACAATTAAGTCGATGTGAAAAACCAATTAGATGGAGGCAATTGGGTACCAAGGCGATTACTTACGAAGACAAAACATTATTTCATCTATCCCATTGTTATCGTTTTAGTGCATCTCATCCATGTCTCGGAGCTTGTATTTTTAATGGAAACACTTAGCATAGATGCTCGACATGTCCATGCAATTACATCACAAGGTCGGTTGTCTGCAAAAATACGTATCTATGTCTTGAAAATTGACATATAGTTGCTCCATTCGATTTGTAAAAAGATATAGATTATTTGTCAAATTTTAAATGTGTAGCACGTCGTTTTGGTTTGCATTTATTCATCGAATAATGTGTGTATTAAAAATATTATTATATTTTATTCATATCATTTTGTTTTACGTGTGTATGTTTGTTGATGTTCAATTTCAATTCGAGTTGTAAAGGCGTCAACAAATAAGTAATCGTGACTCGTTAAAATAAATCCGAAAACATCTTTATCAGTGTTTCTTCAGTGCATTTGAAGTGACTATAATTTTTCAAATGTAACCCATTTTTGAAAAAATACACCATTTATGTTCAGTGAAAAAGGCCTGTTTTTTATTAGACTGTTACAGCGAGATCATGAATATGAATTTTATTTATTTGTCTGATTGATTTATCCATCTGTTTGAGTCAAGCCTATAATTGTCTGATTGTTCTATCATTCTCATTGAGTCAATCCTATATTTGTCTGATTGTTCTATCCATCTCTTTGAGTCAATCCTATATTTGTCTGATTGTTCTATCCATCTCTCTGAGTTTTTATTTATCTGATTTTTCTATCAATTTCTTTGAGTCAAGTTTTTATTTGTCTGACTGTTCTATTCATCTCTTTGAGTCAAGCCAATATTTGTCTGATTGTGCCATCCATCTCTTTGAGTCAAGCCTATATAATTGTCTGATTGTTCTATCATTCTCACTGAGTCAATCCTATATTTGTCTGATTGTTCTATCCATCTCTTTGAGTCAATCCTATATTTGTCTGATTGTTCTATCCATCTCTTTGAGTCAAGCCTATATAATTGTCTGATTGTTCTATCATTCTCATTGAGTCAATCCTATATTTGTCTGATTGTTCTATCCATCTCTTTGAGTCAATCCTATATTTGTCTGATTGTTCTATCCATCTCTCTGAGTTTTTATTTATCTGATTTTTCTATCAATTTCTTTGAGTCAAGTTTATATTTGTCTGACTGTTCTATTCATCTCTTTGAGTCAAGCCAATATTTGTCTGATTGTTCTATCCATCTCTTTGAGTCAAGCCTATATTTGTCTGATTGTTCTATTCATCTCTTTGAGTAAAGTCTATATTTGCATGATTTATTTATCCGTCACTTTGTCTGATTGTTATATCCATCTGTTTGAGTAAAACATATATTTTTATGATTGTTCTATTCATCTGTTTGAGGCAAGCCTCTATTTGTCTGATAGTTCTTTCCATCTATTTAAATCAATCCTGTAAAAAAACGGACTTTTTGTATTGACAGCCTTAAGCTTCCCTTATTCGACGCTCGTAGAGGCGGTACAATTACATACATATCGGTATTATAGATACGAAAACATACTACATAAAAACCGTTACGAATGAGCTGTCTAACAGGCAACACGGTCGATTATTCTTTCTATTATTGACGGTATAATATATACATTACGACAGTCAACTGATATAAATTGACCATTGATACATTTTTAAGTTGAATATATGTAGAATTTAAATACAGAGTGTAATTTTAAACCTGCAAACTTATAGATACAAACGTGACCTTGCCAAAAAATCATGTATTCAACACTGTCAATGTATTTTCATATTATTAAAATAACTGTGAAAAATATGCATGATTGTATTCTACATTCATATTAAATAATGGCACTGTCCATCCTTCATAAAAACTTAAGATATATAAGTCATCCTAGGTATGTGTGAATGTTACATATAAACCTAATAACATAACAATACGCGGATTCAAGCTTAGATCATTGAGTAGTTGTATTAAAAACATTTAAAAAATAAGTTTTAAATAAGTATGTTTTTGTGAACCATTTAATTTTATAACGAAATCACCATGATTATTGATGTTAAAGATGTAATGTTAATCGATTATTGATGTTAGTTATATTATTGACAGATAACGTAAGACATCCGAGAAATGTATGCATTCCTCATGTTTCTAAAATGTTAACTTACATCTAAACCCACTCATTAAACTAATTACTATCGTCACAAATATTGAATGCATTATCGGAAAAAAGCTCTACTATAAGACCAATGTCAGTAAACTGCGACTGTTCTAAAAAAACATCTTTGAAATACATAATTTTTTAAACCAAATTGTATTTCACTATACATTATTGTAATTCACAATACATTGAATGTTATTCTTTTCAAGCAATATTATTGAAACTCATTTGATCTTTGAGTTTAGTTAATATTTATAAATTGTCGGATAATATTTAAACACTTTCCACCACAAGCTTTCAATTTCTGTTTAGCATCCCAGAGATAGCATCATATCGATGATAAGACTTTTTCAATCTTTCAAAACTCCGTCGTGACATGACAATGTTTTGCAGCACTAGGAAAATCATTACAGGATGCTTCATTCAATGTCAGAGGATGTATTCGGCTACATTAAATGGTTATAAAACGATAAAATAATATTATCCATGACATATTTCAGAAAAAATCCGATAAACCAATAATGTAATGCAACAGTTTGGCATATAAATCTGCAGATATTTTATACATCTAAAAAAATATGAACATGTAAATGTAACTAAATGGGTCGACGAGGCAAATAGAGTACACATATGTTCATACATTTGAACCAATATGGGTTAAGAACAGACATAAAGCAGGTGCAGTGTTTTCAAAACATTTTAATGATTGATGTTGATATTATATCCTGTATATCTAAAAGTATTTATGTATCTGACGATGTATTCTCGATGTGGTTTCTTCTCTTTTTTGGTGTGAATGATGATCTGCAACGCATACGACGCTTCAAGTACTTTTATGAACTATCGTCATCCCGCATTAGAACACTAATAAGGTGTTGCATCCCATGATGAAATAACACATATGCAACATATATTAAATCGTTTATGTATCATTAAACGTCAACCAAATCGAAACATCCAGCAAATAACAATTGTTTATTTGTGTTGTTGGAAGTCGCAATAGACATATACGTCCGCTAAATTGCTTTCAATAAAACACGTTAAACATGTAATGAATTCGAACGAATTTATGTCAAAACAATTCACAATCTAAGTTTTATATATTATAGCATTTAAAGTTTGTTAATCTTGAGTTTACATATAATTTGAACAATTAAACTGTGTATTATTTCACATATAAAGCATAGATCTCATGAAGAGAAACTCTCAATAAAGCTCTTTAGATTTATAAAAACCCGTTTGAAAACGTTATTCCGTAACGTTCAAATACATTTTACATTATCTTGTCATAAGTATAAAAATGGAAAATTTCTCGCGTTCTCGAGTAAGTGTATCTGTAATGTATACTATATTTTAATTCCTTTCATTTAACTTATAGCACTGACTGCTATTTAATGCGAATTATAAATAAAATGTGGAATTTATGTACAAATTAACATTTAATTTCCACTACTTTATTAATCACTGTTGGAAACCCAGATGCAGATAACTCTATATCCTACCGTATATCACCAATGATAACAATTTTTACCCAGCAGTTCATATTTGTATTGAGTAATTATTTGATTCATAGGTTCATGCATTTTACTTCTAGCAAATAGTATTCATACAGTTCTACCAAACGTGTACACAAATGAAAATTCATAAAACATGTATTTACGTTTTGTTAACATAAATAAATATATGTTTGTTTCTATTAAACGTGTTACATATGCTAAGATAAATAAATTTATCAAACTAGTAACCGCTTGTTAATACAGAGATGTTCAGTTTTAATTGGACAAGGAATATACTCTTCTATTTAGGCATATCTCGTTTCTATGACTAATTGTTGATGTAGTTAATCTCAAATGAGGAAATAATATTCCCTGAATGAAACATCCTATGTGTTTATAAAGTAAGGAGCCTTAATGAATATTTTATATTGTATAATATTTAGACGGCGACGCCATATTTGTTCTATATATGTGTGTGTTCCGAGATCAATCAATAATTCAATCATATCAAAATAGAAGTTTTCGAGTTGCTTTTTATTACAAGACAATAAACCGACTGTCGACAATAAGCAATGAAAGTATGTGAACTTTTTCAATTACACATTTCAGCAGCAAAGTCGGTTGTTTAACAATCGGACTAGTTCATATAAAGTATTTAGGTCAGAAAACGCCATTATCAAATGCAGACCTAATTTATAATTATATTGTTTTAGAGTAATTATTTAAGAATTTAATAAAAGCGAAATCGGTTGATTGTTATGATATTGATGACTGGTTGTAACAAGTAGTTGTACCTTTAATGTAAGTTAAAATTGTATTGCTGTTGCATAGTGCCATCTGAAGATCAAATAAGTTCTGATCTTTACACTTTCGATTGCTTTCTATATATGAGCCGTGCTCTGTGAAAAGGGGGTTTAATGCATGTGCGTAAAGTGTCGTCCCAGATTAGCATGTGCAGCCCGCCAAGGCTAATCAGGAACGACACATTCCGTCTTAGCTGGATTTTTGCTAAGAAGATAATTCTTTAAACAGAAAATATTATAAAAGCGGAAAGTGTCGTCCTTGTGCAGTGCGCACAGGCTAATCTAGGGTGACTACACTTTATGCACATCCATTAAACAGAGCACCGCTCATATTCTATATTTGACCACACTAAAGTGAAGTCTTGGTATTCGGATGTTTTTTTATATTTCTATACGTGTTCTTCGCTGCCATTAGCTTAGATCTGTTTAAAAACTGTAAATTAATAGAGAATAGATTTATTAGTAGCTAATCATAGAAGATTAAAGAACATATAAAATTTCTTTCATGAATACAATATTTCGCCATATTTAAAACGATGATATAAAACATGTTTCCAATTCAATTATGGTTCATATTTATAACCGTTTAATTTGTGTTTGGTTTACAATTATCAAAAGGTTAAGAAATCAAAATCCCCATTTTGTTATATCTTTTTTATGTGTTTGAATCACATAATGCATAAAGTAAGTAGGAAATGTGCTCTAATTATAATTATTAACAACTGTTTTTTACATTTACGTTAATGGTTGGAATCATCAGCTCTGTGATCTTTAAAATATTGCTGCTAAGCGCCACTTTGCGCACTTGCCTACTTCAAGAACTATGATGTTATATTGAAAAATAGTAACGTTAAAAGTAAGTGTGCGTGCAATTAATTACCTGATTGTTATTGTCATGTTAAGAGCCCAGGAACGATCTTCAATTTGTTCCAATGTACGCCAAAATAATCAAATTTAAAGCTCCTTTTCAAATATAGCTATTCGAGAAAAAAAACATTTCCGAAAAAATGGCTCAGAATTAAATATCGAAATGTGAACTATGGGGTTGTTTTTGCTGTGATCCTGCTTTCATTGAACTATTTCAAGATATGAAGATATACTGCAGTGTATTACAATCACTGAATGTGTACAACTATTACAATACGAACAAGTGACCAAGGAAGCATATAAAGGTGACTTATAATTGTATGATTGGTTTATGATTAGTAGCGTGCAATAATTTTGTGCTCCAGCGACTAAATTAGTCGACTGCAATAACTTCTCTGTTCATGCAAGCACGCCGTTTATATTCATACTAAATAAGCATAATGTGTAGTTTACCTAACTGACCTGTACAATTAGTTTTTGGACAGTGTATTACCTTTTTTTAGCATACATAAATCGCTGCATCATTTTACGTCAGCTTTTAAGAATGTCATGTTTAACTTAAGCATCTATTTTAAATCCATTGCCATGAATGTCACTTTGTGTCATCCTCGCTTATTTAAAGAAAGACCTACATTATATTCAAAACATACCAATCTATGAATCTGTTTCTAGAAAAGACCAAGGGTCGTATTCCAGAAGCATCTTAAGTTAAATTTTATTCTTATCCTTAAATTGGGAAATTTTCTTTAGTGTTTCATTTCATTTTGCAATAGATTGGCATCAAGTTATACATGTAAATAACACAATTATGTCAATGTTATTTTAGGAATACCAAAAACACAAGTGTTTCCTTATGTAGTAAAGAAATACAAAACATTGTATTGTTTAACTTAAGTAAAATTATTTAAGAAATGACTTAAGATGTTTCTGTAATACCACCCCATATGTATTGATACAAATATGAATTGGACATAATATCGGTTTGCACAGCGGTTCACGGGGTAACTTTATGTATCATTACACAACCGCATATGGATGCACGTCGTTTTAGTCATTACTGTAAATTAAAGGGGCCTTTTCACATATTTCGACATGTATTGAAGTTTGTCATTAAATGCTTTACATTGATAAATGTAAACATTGGATCTTAAAAGCTCCGGAAAAAATCAATAATATAATTTTTTTTAAAGTAACCCTCAACACGGCTCGAACCACTGACCCCTGGAGTCCGGGAGTAAAAAGTCTACTATTTAGACCAATCGGCCATTCGTGCTCAAGCTATGAAGGATGTTTTTACATTTTATATTAGCAATCCTCGTAGTTTCACAAAATATTACGACAACAACAGAACTCTCCAAATTATTCAATCGTTTCGCGTTGCAACGCTTTATAATTTTCAGGTTTTTAAATCGTCAAAATATGCATATAATCGATATTTTAGAGCATGGTAAATGCCCAGTATTACAGTTTCCTCACACATATCATAAGTAAAACGAAAATTTGCGAATCTAAAACTTGCTATTTTATTTTGTCAATTTACCAAAACGTGAAAAAGCCCCGTTCATGTGCAATTTAACGATTGGTGTGTGCTTAATTTTATTGTTGAACCGATTTTAATAATCATACTTTTTCTGCCGTACCATTTTAAAATCAAAATTGCGATACATGTATACGTACAAAATATAGTTTTAGCTTGAGCGGCACATCCTCGCTATTAATCAAAGATTAAACAAAAATGTTTTAAATTAAAAGGAGTAAGCACATTAAAGTATATCAAATTGACAATTAACTGATTGAATAGATGATGCAGTTTTATATATGATTTTTTCCATTTTGTAGTTCACAAGTATGAAATATATGCTTAGTATATTAACTAACTAAACTTCATTTTGAAGATGCAATTTACACGAAAGTTTTTTAATAACGTGTTGCTATGCTTTCTGTAAACAAAGATAAAAAAGTTAAATAATCAAACATACGAGCGCTTTCAACTCCATAAGGTATTTATATCAGTCTATCAAATAGTGATGGGATTACCACAGGGGTCCCTTAACATTTAGAAACAAGTTGAATTTCTCTCGCTGTCTGAATCTACTCCGTTTCAATAAACATAAGCCTGTATTAACCAATTTATGCCTAGCGTCTAGAAAAAAAGGCCTTGGCAAACAACGTAGACCAGATGAAACGCCGCATGATGCGGCGTCTCATCAGGGTCTGCGCTGTTTTCTTAAAGGAATTTCTGTTATAAATATTCTAAATATAGAAATAAATATACTAGACATCCCTAATTTTGGAAATAAATTGATCCAATTTCGAAGGATGGGAGAGTCCACTAGGCTTAAATGGATTAAATCATTCAAGCAAAACGGTGTCGCACAAGTGTGTTACCACAACACATGTTGTCCTACATGTATATAAAACTGTTGAGCCATAAGCTTGGGTTGTTTTTATAATAAATGCAAATATTGTTACAACTAAGCCTGCCCATAAAAAAATGAATTGTACAATTTGGACGCTTTTTTTATTTGTCTATTGGCAAAGTGCTTGTAAGGCGTTTCAAACCTAAGAGCCAGACTTATTTACGAAACCTTTGAATATACATGTACATAATTAACAACATACTAGCGTCACACGTAAAATTGAATAGAAGTACAAGAAAATACATTTCAATTTAATTATCATAACTCTACTCACTGGTATGATTTAAACCAGAGCTACATAATTGTAACGTTTGGGTCACGATTAGTTGGATCCAAGCACGTGTCAACTTCAGGACAAATTTGATTTCATAGCCTTAGAAAATTATACAGCTTTATATTTAAATCATCGAGCATTTCAAGAAGACGCCGAAACATGATTTTTAAAGGCCAAAAGACATAGCTCGATTGTAAATGATAAATTTAATATATATTAAAAGCAAAATCAAACTAGTGTTCACTACTTTGTTTAGACAAATCTATAAACAATAGATTTCAGCTCAGTTTATCTTTCTGGAGAATTGCATATTAGGATCTCAAAACCTGAGCTCAATCTTTACACTCAAAACACATAGATGTTTAATCAAATTAAGCTTTAAACACTAATATCATTCTTTAAAAATCGAGAGGTTCAAGAAATCAGCTCAACAGACTCAGGCATGACAATCAACAACAAGCCGCTGGTCACACCAGGCCGGCTAGCTACATTGGTAAAGCGCTGGTCAAAACATGTGAGGATCGCGAGATCGATCACCGGCCCAACTAATGTTGCGATTGGTCATTAAATCTTTTCTACGGCAATTCTCCCCTAACTTGGATTAAAGTGGGGCAGTTGACAGGTTGGTAAACCGACCATCGTTGTCAACTGCAGTCCTGTTGAACACGGCGAAACATTCACCATTCAAATCTATTCAACGGAGTGTATAGACAATTTAGCTTAATTTGATCATAAAGAGGTTCTTTCAATGTCATGTCAACTCAATAGTTGGCAATTATCGGTCAATATAAAACACACATAACCATAAACACGTATAACCATAAGCTATGCATAGCTTTGTATCGACCAATCGAGGTATACATATGATTCCAATAAACACCGCTTCATAACCCGGTCATGATGTGCCTATTTAGGATGCTATAGCGAAAAATAAACATTACTTTGCCACAGAGAGTAGCAAAATAATTTGCTTTATTTCATGTCAGATGATGGTCATCAACTACTGATAAAACGAATTGCCTATGACAGCGAACAGATACAATCGGCCGATCCTACATGTAACGCTCAACTACAGCAATATGGTTACACCTTCATTTCGCTAGCAATAAGCAAGTTGACGTATAAATCTATATGCTGAATTAAACTGTAATTGAAAATACTACTAGGAATTCGGCTGTCTAGTTACAATGACGTAAAATGCAGTTCTTGTTCTGAAGTTTGCATTAAGTTTGCTGAAGCAGCAAATCCAATGGAGTTGCAAATATTGATTTTTTAATATTGCGATATGAGGCTTAGAAAAAGAATAACATGTGAGTTTTAGCATGTAATATTTGTTGTCAGGTGCCGGACGTACCATGTATAGATTATTGATGCTTCTGAACCATTTTGACAATTAATTGCAAAATATTAAACAAAGGCATATTAACTGTTTCATAACTAAATATAGATCGTTATTAAAGTGTATGTTCTTAAGATTAACCATATACTATGAAAGTTATGCGAAAATAATCAAACGGGACCATACGATATTGTTAGTTAATCACGAGTTTTAACAATCACATAAGGATCAGTTCAAGTTCTTTGATCTTGTTGAACAGTACTAAATATGAAAACAACCTTCAACGAATTGGATATGTAATAAATTTACTGAAGCGTGTAAGAATTCTAACGTCTCTCCATTGTTTTGTTTTCCTAAAAAATAATCCAGATTCCCTTTCAGTCCTATACATTGATATGTTTGTACATACCCTCCTGAAGGTTGCCGTTAGAAAAATTATTTGTAGTCATGATAATAAATGACAGATATTTATGCGAAATTGTCATCCCCAAGTTATTTTCGGGAAATTACTAGTGTAATGGGCATGAACTGTTTAAGGGGGCAGGGGATATATTTTTGACCAAATATCGAGTTCCGAAAGGCCGCAAACAGTCAAATCCATTGCATCAAAACAGAAAGTGACACAAGAAAGCCTTTTTGTGTCAGTGTCATAACATAGGCAATATGCATTGAAAATACAACCAAAGACAAGGCTGGCTTCTTCACTTGTGAAACTATGGCCCTTGATCTTTCCCCCCACCCACCTCATTTTTAATGAAAAATTGAGAAATGTGACCCATTTCGTGGCATGCACAGAACATTCAAACAGAATGCAATCCTAGTTTTGGCTACATTACTCATTAAGTTCATCCCTGTGCTTTGTTTATTTACCTACAAAAGTGTCTCCCATACGTTTAGATTTTTCACAATTTACCTTCAAAGTTTTGTTCTGTTTCTGCAGCGTGAAATATTGACTTCCGACAAAAGTGAAAACCTCCTTTTTGAAGATTCAAAATTTCCTTGCTAGGGAGCTGTGGCTAGTTTTTATGTTTTTTTCCAAAATTTTGAGACATTCTTTCTACATCCTAACACAAGAAATACATCTTATAAATACCTAATTGATTTTTAAAGACCATAGGTAACACCTACCCTAAAGATATGTAATTTTCATGGACCCCCTTTCACTGATATATCCCCTGCCACCTTAAGTTTTTTAATATATGAATAATAAAACAAAAAGCTTTTGTTATATTGAAATATAATGTTTAATGAATTAAATGCAACATTTCTGAACTGTATCCTGTGTTTTGTTTGTATTTTATAGTAATTCCAAAATTTCACACAATTCAAGGGGAACAACCAGAACAGAAATAATCCAAAAAATAGTGTTCCTATTCACAACATTTGACTCTATTTAGTAGAGAAGCACACAAGTTATATGTCAAATGTTTAAAATGATTATTGACACTATCAATCAGTCTTACAGATGTATATTCCCATATGATTACATAATACATGCACCAAATATTGATATTCATTCATTAAAATACCATTCAAAATGAGATCACTCCATAAGAAATCACAGCACAGTTATAAAAACAATCACACTAGGAAAAACAAAGGTGTACTTTTCAAAAAAGGAGTATTTCCAAACTATAAAGTTTCTGCAGGCATGTGCCCTGTGTAGAGAAACAAGTTCAAGATTCTATTCCGTTGAATTCAGACCCTGACCTGGAAAGTGTCGTGCGATTGGGTGATTCTGTGGCTAACGATGTCTTGAATGCGTGTAACCGTTCTCGGGGTCCACTCGTTCTCCCTTTCAAACTGCGACCACGTCAAACAGTACCACAGTCTGAAAATCAAAGTGCTACAATTGGAAACAGTGGGCAAATATATCTGACTATGAGAACATCATTGTAAACAAGACACAGCTTGGAAACATTTTCAAGTGCATAGGGAACCTTCATGAGCACATATTTTCCTTTTGTTAATGCTTTGAAGCCCATAACTTAAGTGCTTGATGTTGACACAAAGTTTACTGTGGCATATATGTGACACATGCATTTTTGATGACATGGCATGTTTATTTTCAAGATAATATAGTGCATGGTGAGCTTTAAGCTTTAGCCTTTTGCCGCGGAAACTACACTGCAGAACACCATAGACGCTTGGAGTGTACGCCCCCTTCCAGATGTGGCATTCAGTTATTATTTCGTATTTATTATCAAATAAATGCTTCAATCTAAGTCTTTCTTCATCTGTTAGGTGTCACATGAAGAAATATGTTGCCATAATGACTTCAAATAAGAAGAAAAAAGAATGTATGTTTGCGGCATGTTACAAACCACTATTTTGCATAATTTTCCTATTTTTACCAACTTTTTCTACAAAACTGCAGACTTATCTTGCTTATTTTAGTATTCAAGCTCAGATAATGTGCACATGTAGATGCTATTACACAAATATGAGTTTAAACATTGTTTTCCAGCGCGAAACCAGCACACGTGAAATTTTCCTAAAATTAGCAATGGTTCTAACATTATTACCTCCCTTTGTTTTCCATAATCTAAACCATAGCGGTTAAAAGATATATGCAAAATTATGTTTGATTTGTTACCGCAACACATTTGTGGAAAACATGTATCAATTTTCGTATGATATACACAATTTTAAAATTTTGTGTTTTGCTATTAAGGGGGCAGGGGATATATTTTTTACCAAATTTCGAGTTCCGAAAGGCCGCAAACAGTCAAATCCATTGCATCAAAACAGAAAGTGACACAAGAAAGCCTTTTTGTGTCAGTGTCATAACATAGGCAATATACATTGAAAATACAACCAAAGACAAGGCTGGCTTCTTCACTTGTGAAACTATGGCCCTTGATCTTTCCACCCACCCACCTCATAATTAATAAAAAATTGAGAAATTTGACCCATTTCATGGCATGCACAGAACATTCAAACAGAATGTAATCCTAGTTTTGGCTACATTACTCATTAATTTCATCCCTGTGCTTTGTTTATTTACCTACAAAAGTGTCTCCCATACGTTTAGATTTTTCACAATTTACCTTCAAAGTTTTGTTCTGTTTCTGCAGCGTGAAATATTGACTTCCGACAAAAGTGAAAACCTCCTTTTTGAAGATTCAAAATTTCCTTGCTAGGGAGCTGTGGCTAGTTTTATGGGTTTTTTTCCCAAAATGTTGAGACATTCTTTCTACAACCTAACACAAGAAATACATCTTATAAATACCTAATTGATTTTTAAAGACCATAGGTAACACCTACCCTAAAGATATGTAATTGTCATGGACCCCCTTTCACTGATATATCCCCTGCCACCATATTTATTCAAAACTGAATATCATAAAGCAGAAGAAGGCAAGATTAATATAGGTGTGTAACTTTACACCAAACTATTTGCATTTTTTATCCAACGTTTATCAGGGCGATTGTAATAATTTAATGTGGTGGTGTCTCTCTAAATATCTCCATTTTTATCGGTAAGTAAATTAGAGAAACGACAATTTTCTGTCTGTTAGATTCTAAGAAAAATATTTTTTTATCCAACGTTTATCAGGGCGACTGTAATAATTTAATGTGGTAGTGTCTCTCTAAATATCTCCATTTGAATCGGTAAGTAAATTACAGAAACGACAATTTTCTGTCTGTTAGATTCTAAGAAAAATATGATGTACACAAATACGCGTGCAAAAGTGATAATATCCATTAATTCAGAAATGTTTCACCTGGATTTTCACTGAGAAAATAAATTCAAATTTCTTTTGTCACTGCTCAAATACAGTTTTTTTCTTTCTAGCAAAACACTTTCTCGTTTTTAAGAATTCCACCTTACGAGTGTGGCCATAGTGACACGTTCAAATCCCTAGAAAATATACACAGATCAGGCATCCATAGCAATAAGATCATGAGTCGTTAAAACACGAAAATATTTAGTCAGACAACTTGACGGGCGTAAGTTTCCTCTGATACGCATTTCCCTAGCACATACAAGACCTGCAGCCTTTCCCTAGCATATACAAGACCTGCAGCCTTTCCCTAGCACATACAAGACCTGCAGCCTTTCCCTAGCACATACAATACATGCAGCCTTTCCCTAGCACATAAGAGACCTGCAGCCTTTCCTTAGCACATACAAGACCTGCAGCCTTTGCCTAGCACAAACAAGACCTGCAGTTGAAATATCATGGGCGCTATTCATTAACTTTCTTAATCAGTTGATGGATTAACAGTTTACCAATCGAAATACACGAATTCTTTTTTCAAACGATACTGTTGTAAGTCATAATACCTTTTCTCAGTTTAGCAAAACATCAGTCACGTTTGGCATTGACAGACGACATGTCAATGCAATCTTTGCGAACTGATGTTAAGAAGTACGTTTTAAGTGGCAGGCTCTGAAAAATAGTTTTACAATAGACACAATGTCTTATTTCAAATTATCCTTCATTATCAATAATTGCGTTTTCCCATTAGAAAATAAGCTTTCCTGCTCATGATAAAAACTGTTTACATGTATTTCCATTGTTATTGACCTTGTTAATGTGTTTGAAATACATTGGTCTAAAATTTCTAACATCATTTTTGTATTGCACAGGTTGCATAGAACAAAAACATATAATCGACAGACAGCACCTATGCGAGTCCGTCTTAAACTCTCAATAAACCTTGACTGAATACACAAGGGACCAAGGTATTTACAAACATGCAGTTTTAACAATTATTCTCACAATAAAACAAACAGCATGCGAACAATATTAACCTTGTGAAATTGCGTTGGCTTGTTCAGTGCAACGGGTTGTTGGTTCGAAAACGGACTTATGAAACCACACGCAACAGTCAAGGATCCATATTCAACATTCGATTCTTAGACATGAATCTTAAAATAAAGTATATTTTGAAAACTGCAATGCTCTCTATGAATGATTTTTCATTACGTCTAGCATGACAGTTAAATCATATAAGGACGTCTTTATTTAATTTGAACAGTTTGTTAACGGAATAAACATCATTAACTGCCTGTATTCAAACTCTGAAGCAATGTTCTTGCCCTTAAGTTCATTATTTATTGTTTAGTCGAAGAATCCGTCGGTGAATACGGCCCAACAATGAAGCCTTTCAAACAGTCACCTGTAATCTCACGTTAAAGCCAACGCGTTCTATTAGTGCTTCGTAATAGAACCGTCTGACCTCACATAAATTATATGCATTTATTATTAAGTATTAAATAATACGAGTATCTGTATTTTATATATTCGTGTTGGAATGTGGAATAAAAAAAAAAAGAACCTGCCTATTTAATGTTTTCATTATTAAGTCATTATGCAAGTTTTAATATGTAGTAAAATTTATACAGTCCTTTAGAAAAACGTTTCAATATCTCCCCGCGTAATTGAAAGTTAATCAAAGTTTCACTGCAAAGTACAGTGGTAATTATTTTTTGTCGACTATTGCTTTATTATACCGAAGCAGTTTATCAGTTGGAAAATTTGAACAATTAATGAACTTGTGACGTTCTGCAAACCGCTGAAAAGTATGATAAGTTCATAAATAAATATGTTTCAAAATATATAAATGATCAAGGTTAAATATGGAATTGTACTAGTTTATTTATTTATTTTGTCTAAGCATTTTACATGAATATGCAATGTGAAAATAAAGCAGTCATCAATATTATTTCAAAGAAGCTTTGAGTACCACATGCCGAAAGATCATTCAAAATCTTCATCTCACAATTTTGATTCAAATAAGTATACGTTATCTATGTGAATGTGTTGCACTTGTCCGAAAAGTTTTTGCAAGTCATTTTACAATCTGATATGGGATTTCCCGAAAGCGCCATACACTGTTATTAGTTTCACAGACGATCACGTGCTATAATTCGGGATATTGATGATTGGCCCGCAATATTTATCTGTGTTGGCCCCGAATAAAGCATTTTTGACTCGCATTATAGCAGGTTATTTACCCCACAATTTCACCGGTATTTTTAGGCTATTGGCTTTAGCCAAAAATCAGAAAAACAAACGTCTCGCAGTCAACTGCGTGTTTCACATTGAAAATTTTTTTGAAGATTTTATTCTAAGAATTTTTCTTAGACCATGGTATTGAATTTTTCCAAGACCATTTTTAGTGCAAAAACGTTCTTTGAAAATAAAACACATTTCGTTCGTAAAATTGTCTATAGCTAGAAACCGTTTCAATAGGTATTATTTTTTTCGCATCGGCCAATGAGAGTTTGCTTGGCGAATTGGTAACGCATCCACTTACAGATCATGACGACAAGGGGTCAAATACCGGCGACATCATTTTTTCAAATTTGTGTTCTTACAAGAAAAATTAGTCTATAAAAAAAACAAAGATTTGTAAGCAGTTATATCTAATGACATTTGAAAAAAAATCCAAAATCGGTTAACAATTCCCTCACACACGTGGATGGGAACGAGTTTTTGATTAAATTATCGTTGTTCATCATTCCATTCCTATAATTATGTCCCTAACGTTTTTGTAAACTTTTTGCAAACTCGGTTATTTGGTTTTAACACAGTGAATCTCGTGGTATTTGATTGTGAGATAACATAATTTTAAAGGATAAATAATTGTCTTGTTTCTTGCAGAAGACTATCGAGTTTTTTTAAGGCTGTAATATCGTAAAATGTTTTGAAAGGCCAAACATTAACATTGCGCCTTTGGGCGACAAGATAATGGGTCGAATTACAGTATTATGAAATTAATCAGCAAATTATGTTGCATTATATTTAAAAGTATTTAAATAAGGATTCAAAACTTCAGAATGTGTGCATGTAATATTTTGTGTATGAAACGAAGGCGGTAAATATAGCAACAACACAACAACAACAACGAATTGTTCCTTTCTGCTTAAATTAAAATGAAGTGATCGTAACAGTATAATAAATAGTAACAAACTAAAAAAGCAAAACAAAGATATAACTTTGACCTTACCTTCCGAATGAAAAGGTCGTTTAGTCTCGTAAATAATAATGATGTAATGATAACGTTAATTAAAACAGGAGCATAAACAAACGTCAAGCCAATCAGAAATAGCATTTACATCCGGGCGTTTACTTTCTCGCTAAATACCAAGCTCCCTTGATACATATTTTTGATTCTCCGATTGAAATACGATGGTATGCAATAGTTCATCATTTCTTGTTTTATTTTTGTGTACTTATTCTAAAACAAAACTCTTTTTGACAGCTCTCGTTCACTATTTGATGTTATGATAAATCAAGATAACTCGCCGGACAAGCAGGTTTGGGAGGAATATCGATACGGGACATGAGTATTCGCGCCGGAGCCTAAGCTTGATGCGCTATGTTGCGAGACAGGGCCCCTGTCTTGGCCTTTCATGCCAGCTGCACTCGTAATTAGTTGAATACCTCAAAACAAAAAACTATTAATAGTGACCAAATAACTTCCAGTCCATCCCGTACATATTTTTATTGCTAAATGTAGCGAAAGTAAAACATCGTTCATTGTTAGTTAATCGCGAAGTAAATGAAATTGTTAATGCGCGGTGCATATTAGAAAAAGTTGACGGCAAAGTGTTTGCTGGTTCGATGATAACCAAAAGCTTGGGTTCCGATGTATAGTATGACCCGATTTGTTTGAAAACAGACAAGGAAACGAGAAAACGTTGGTTATTAGCGCAAACATCAACAGTTTGCCGGATACGTTTTCGATTCGAAACGAATTTAACAAATTTGTCTGTTTTATATAGGAACTGTGGTATCATTTTAGTTTGGTTTGCTACAGAATAACCGATACTTGTTTTCATTCTTTATGTAGACAAGTCGCGACTTACGGAAGAATAAAACATGAACAATAACGTTATGTCCGCATAAAACAACGCCATTACGCGGCACGATTTAAAGAGACACAGCCACAATTGTGCGTTTTAACGTCGATCTTTTGTTGATAATCACGTGAATTAGTTCGGAAAATGGATTTTCCGTCCGCATTTGATAAAGGCATGTGACCTCTGTTTTAACCATTTTGTTACTAGTAAGAGAAACACATTAAATATACGTCGATACCAAGGTAATAACAGCGATAAATCAAGACAGCATTGTAATAAAGGTGAGATACGTGCACGGCGATCGAAACTTGAATAAATGAGTCGTGCTCTGTGAAAATGTGGTCTAATTCAATTGCGAAAAATGTCCTCCCAAATTGCAGTTTACACAGGCTTATCACGGACGACACTTTCCACCTAAACTGGAATATTTTCTAAGAGGAGACTTTCTGTACACGTATAATACCATAAAAGAGGAAAGTGTCGTCCCTGATTCGCCTGTGCGAACTGCACATTCTTATCCGGGACGACACTATACGCACATGCATTAAACCCCCTTTTCACAGTGCACGGTCTGAATAAATCTAAAACACTGTTATGTGTCGAAGGATTTTTGTCAAATATTCTCCTAAATAAGCTTTAAACGGATTAACTGTGGGTTTTTTCTATTTAGATTGTTGTTTAAATGAATTTCTCTAAACTACATGTTCCTTATTGATAATAGCATCCTTTTCAAAAATATAACTGTATTTTTGACGATGCTGGAACAGCAGAGTCCAAGGTTTGATAACCAGTAAAAAAATTCTTCACAATTGCGACCTATGTAAAAGACCGAGCCAGTCCGATTGAGATAACTCGATTTTTCAGTTACTTCCCTTGGCATTCGCCACTGCGTAGGAGATTGCTCGTTGATTTTCATTGATAACATTCTCCTAGCAGAGTTGTCGTTCGTGTTGATAAAGGTAAATATTAATAGAACAGCATATCCTGGGGAAACAGATTCAATAAGTGTATCAGAACGTTAATTTCAAATTAGTAATTTTACATCCATTTTATTTTTATAGACCAATGAAACAACTATATATTTTCTCTATTTTGTTTATTTTTGTTCTCGATTTAGTAAAAAAAATGCGAATAAAAACATGTAAAATTAAATTTTTACGTGATCACAAAACTAAAGAATGCGAACGATTTTGAACCTGCAAATTGTAAACGCTGCACTGCTATGATATATATAGATAAAACAACATTTCTTTGCGTAATTGTCCGTCCCGCTAGCGCAGTGGTAAGGACGTTCGCTTTTTCACCTTTACGACACTGGTTCGATTCCCGCTCCCGGCGCAATGTTATATTTTGTATGTTTTGTGGTCACCATTCCGGACAGTTGTTTTTTTCCGGAAAATCTCATTCCTCCCCGCAGCATTTGACCATATAAAAAATTAAAAAGTATTTCAGTACAAAACAAATAGCTGGAAATTGCAGCTATCCTTCAAAATTCGTCCCAACTGTCGTCAATCTAATCTTATTAGGTAGGAGTGCTGGGTCCCAACATTATGCAGCCTCAGCGCGGAGGTAACTCATTACCTTGGAAAAACACAAATACACACACTGGGTGCAGCCTATGCGCGTATAGACTCAAACAAGACAAAAAATTCAAGTGCGGGCACAATCATTTAAAATTTACATATTGAATACGATATTCTAACAGAAATTAAACAACCATCTAAGTGTACATACTATGTTTGATATTTCGTTCGATTGTTAGATTTCAGCATATACATGTATATGGTCATTGCGCTATAAGTTAACTTATTCATATGTTCGTGGGCGAACTCGGATAGTCAAGTGCTCATACGATTGAGCTCACATGGTCCGGCTATGTGCTCATACCTACTTTCGAGAATCATCATGAATGTATTGCCATACTTAATGAACAAGAATGTGACCCGCCTCCCAGTTTCGCTCAATGGGTCAAGTTACCCACGGGTACTACTTCCCCGTACCCCTAAACTTTTTTTCGTACCAAAAATGTTTCGTACGCAAAATTTTTTCGTACCAAATTTTTTTTCGTACCCACAAATTTCGTACCCAAATTTTTTATCGTACCCAAATGTTCGTCTAAACATACACAATTGTGGTGATATAGATAAACTGAAATTGATGTTTTATATCCATCCTCTTCAAAAGCATCGTCACACCAGTACTGCCAGTACTTTGATTTTATATTGTTTTCTTTATATCAGAAAGTCCTGAGTGTTTGCATTACGTGTTTTGGTAAATTTAACCTTAACTTAAGGTTGCAACACGCTAAATTATTGGAATGTCATTATTATTATTTTGTTTATGTTTAAAAAGTGATACAGGCTGGCTTGCGCGCCTCTGTATACGACATGTATCCCAACAGGCTTGCGCGCCTCTGTATACGACATGTATACCAACAGGCTTGCGCGCCTCTGTATACAAAATGTATGCCAACAGGCTTGCGCGCCTCTGTATACGACATGTATCCCAACAGACTTGCGCGCCTCTGTATACGACATGTATCCCAACAGGCTTGCGCGCCTCTGTATACGACATGTATCCCAACAGGCTTGCGCGCCTCTGTATACGACATGTATCCCAACAGGCTTGCGCGCCTCTGTACACGACATGTATCCCAACAGGCTTTCGCGCCTCTGTATACGACATGTATCCCAACAGGCTTCCGCGCCTCTGTATACGACATGTATCCCAACAGGCTTGCGCGCCTCTGTATACGACATGTATACCAACAGGCTTGCGCGCCTCTGTATACGACATGTATACCAACAGGCTTGCGCGCCTCTGTATACGAAATGTATGCCAACAGGCTTGCGCGCCTCTGTATACGACATGTATCCCAACAGGCTTGCGCGCCTCTGTATACGACATGTATCCCAACAGACTTGCGCGCCTCTGTATACGACATGTATCCCAACAGGCTTGCGCGCCTCTGTACACGACATGTATCCCAACAGGCTTGCGCGCCTCTGTATACGACATGTATCCCAACAGGCTTCCGCGCCTCTGTATACGACATGTATCCCAACAGGCTTGCGCGCCTCTGTATACGTCATGTATCCCAACAGGCTTGCGCGCCTCTGTATACGACATGTATCCCAACAGGCTTGCGCGCCTCTGTATACGACATGTATCCCAACAGGCTTGCACGCCTCTGTATACGACATGTATCCCAACAGGCTTCCGCGCCTCTGTATACGACATGTATCCCAACTTTGTGCAATCGGTCGTTCGTTTTCTTCCTTACTGGTAACTTTCAATTAGGCGCGACCTTAAAGGGGCCTTTTCACGTATTGGTAAATGGACAAAATTGAAAAAAAAGTTGTTTCAGATTCGCATATGTTCGTTTTAGTTATGATATTTGTGAGGAAACTGTAATACTGAACAATTAACATGCTCTAAAATAGCCATTATATGCATCTTTAGACGTTTGCTTTAAAAACCTGACAATTTTAAAGCGTTGCAACGCGAAACGATAGAATAATTTGGAGAGTTCTGTTGTTGTCGTTATATTTTGTGAAACTACAAGGATTGCATATATTAAGTATAAAATACAACCTTCATTGTATGTGGACATATGGCCGATTGGTCTAAATGGCAGATTTTTACTCCAGGACTGCAGGGGTCAGTGGTTCGAGCCCTGCTGAGGGTTACTTGTTTCTTTTATTAATTCTATTCTAAATTTTGTACTGGAGCTTTTTAGATCCAATGTTTACATTTATCAGTATAAAGCATTCAATGACAAACTTCAAAACATGCCCAAATCTGTGAAAAGGCTCCTTTAATGTATGTTGATTGTCAATGCATATTATACAAACACCCCAAAAAACGATTTGCTATGTATGTTTTTACCAATCTATCCGTGGCATAAATCTGTTGATAATTAACAACGTTAAAATCTCGGTGGGAAAAAACTAATTTCGGCATGCACTCAATGAAATAACAATAATTAAATCACGATTCAATTTCCTTCATTTAATGTCAGATCGCGGTACACTTCTACATCAAATGCTGATAAAACCGAATTGCCCATGACAGCTTGCAGATAAAATCTGTCAAACGTAATGCTCTATGACAGCAACATGCGCTTACCTACTTTTCAACAACAATAGGCATGTTAATGTATATCTTTCATGTGGGGATGGGTATATTCAAACAAATCATAGGCTAATAAATACGTTTTATTACACAATTATTTTGATTTAAAGCAATATACGATTTGGTTTGAATTCAAGTAATTTCCGTCATTGAATTTCACAGCCAGAAAATATGCGAATTATTGGTTGACCTAGCGGTTAAGAGCTGTAAAAAAAACTATAAAATATTAATCGATACATTATTGATTTAAATTAATAGTGATGGACTTAATAACAACGCCTTTGTTATGAAATGGGTCAGCTGTAGTTTTTCATATTAATTCATCATGGTAATAAGTGAAAGTCAAATTAAAAGAAAATAGTAAACACAACGAAAAAAATTGGTTTTTACAAGAACTCTAACAGTACACATTTTATGGAACACTTGCTTCTTAAGATAATCATACACGATCAGTTATAATAAAATTAGATTAAAGTAAAACTGTCTATGTCGATACATTTGAGCCTTGTTCTGAGAAAACTGTGCTTACTGCATGTGCGTAAAGTGTCATCCCAGATTAGCCTGTGCAGTCCACACAGTCTAATCAGGGACGACACTTTCCGCCTAAACTTGATTTTCGGTAACGAGGGACTTCCTTGAAACTTAAACTACCATAAGAGCGGAAAGTGTCGTCCCTAAATAGCCTGTGTGAAATGCACAGGCTAATCTGGGGCGACACTTTATGCACATGCATTAAGCCCAGTTTTCTCAGAACGCGACTCATTTAAAGGTTCTTTCAAGTTATATTAATTTAGCTTAAATGACATTAACAATATGTTTATTTGTGCTGAAAGGCCTCAGGCCCCAAAAAACAAACATACATGCAGTAATCGTAAGTATTACCACTGTATACAATATAAACAACAGTAATGGTGAGTCGTGTTTATTAAAAAAAAATGCTTATGTATATCCCTCAAAGGGTTTGCTTCGCACAGTCTACTAGTCAAGTATGGAATATGTGTAAGAAGGCAACACGATTTGCAAGTTCATTATGTTATCAATGCGGGACCAAACCCGAAAAAAATAGTACATGCTTACATGCATTGCCGCGTTACTCGACCATTCTCGTCGAAGCGCCGTAAAATAAAGCAACACTGTCTAGGACATCCCTTAGTGGCCATCTTTGTCGGAGTAACCCAGTATTTGACGCACTTGAACATATAGTCAACGTTTAGTGAGAGGCTTCAACATTGATCTCATGAAAAACTGTTTGTTACGTTTTGATTCAAGCATCCTAACTTCGTGCAATACTGAATGTGTACACTTTTCTATGTTATCACAGATTTAATGTCCCCATAATTCCGCCGAGTAAAGCAATATCGGTTTTACAAGGGCATCAATAATTTAAAAGTTTTATGTTGGTTGAACTAACCAAGATATGTTTGGTAACAAAATATTGTGTCGGTTGCCTTTTTCGTTGCATTTGTTAACGTATCCTTGGTTTTCGTCCAGAATAATGTATGTGTAAAGAAGGACCTTTGGTTCGTGTAAAACGACACGACTTCAATAGCCGTATTGTTAAAGAACCATCGCTTATACTGTGCAAGAGGACCGCCATTTCTATACATCATAATTTTCGATAAGCCGCATAGCAATTGACTCACAGAATTCCTTTATTCGATTTAAATGTATCTGCAGTTTGCTAGCGGTCTCGTCTGCAAACATCAGTGCCTGTTTTTCATCCACAAGGTTCGATATAATCCTGCATCAAGTGAGTGACAAGGTCGTTGATAAAGAGCGAAAACATTTTACTCGAACTGACGCATCCTGGTTTTGTTCCGATGTTACAGCCAAAATATTCCATTTGACATATATTGACAGTTTTGCACACGCGCTAAGCGGTACATGGATTTAAATAAACCTAACAGAAGGCTGTATTGTCGACCTTATTTTCGTACCAAGCTCTCTGTAGTTGCTGATGCTTTTTTCCCTAATTCATACGCCTTAAATTGACACTCAAACCTCGACCATGACGTTTTGTTCTCACATCCTTACCAACTACACACATACAACACATACATTATTTATTCATTTATACAACAAACACTGTTTATGTTTATAATGACCTATTGACATTCTACAACAACAGCTGTACGATCATTCAATTTAAAATGATAAATGTATTTTAAACGACTTCGTGGAAAATGTAATATTGAATAAAAATCGAAATATTAAAAAATAGTATGTTGGTATTGAAGTGCATAAGTGTGATTGAAATTTTAAGAGATCAGAAAATAACATTTTGCGCTGTAATGAAAACTAGATGTTGAAGAGAATAAGGTTGGTGGTTTTATTTTCTCTTAAAATAAGTGACATCCTGCAATTACTTTAAAGGTATGTACGGTATATTTAATAAATGCTCAGTAAAAAAAGCTAAAATGTTTTCATGAAGCGTCCGAAACAGATGCTGCTGCATACAAAACTGTTGTATACACAACTGCTTTTGTACTATAAGTTATTGACATTTTTCAAGAGGGTTTTTGGGCACAATAAATTAACCAATTTGCATTGTAATCCTTTAATCTGGCGAACTGTAGTCGTAATTTGTATTCAATCATAACTAATAAGCATGATTGATGTAGCCTGTGTCTGGCAGATAGCAGGAGTTGCACAAGTCTGAATGAGCAGTGTAATGTGTAGAGCCCATACGATTTGCCGTTAACATTCCCTTGATTGAATGTTTCCCCCTCATGGTTAAGAATTTATTATTTTCTCTGGACGGTACCGCACGAAAGTATGTAAACGTTAATTAGTTAGATGCTAAAGGTTATATTACACTAATTCCATTTCCCATAGGGTCCCATTATAAAACTGCCAACTTTCAAAGCATTTTTCTTGTATCTCCTAAATATCAAATTTTGCAAGACCGGTATCATTTTAATGATAAATCTGTCCTCTTCCAATGATTGCAGTCAAAAATATATGGTCTCGCAACTTCTAAGAAAGTTAAATTCGCCCAAAGGCAAGCACCCTCGGAAAACAGAGTTTCGAAAGTGAAATTTCGACAAAAGTCCCGTACTTCAATTAACGCACCCCAGTCAGTCATCTTTCAACGTAATCCCCAATGAAATGCGCCAAAATGTTGCAGACACACATAGAATACAGGACATAATCACAAAAAGCATGGGTGCGATCGCTCAATCGCTTTTAATACCGAAGAGAAAAGGAACTCTTTTGAAATAGGCACTACTTTCGAATGGACCACGGAGGGATACAAAATGATTTAGTGTGAGGTAACCTTAAAGAAAACTTTAACTTTTCAGATCATGGAAAAAACGCATCTACAGCATTATTAATATATTTGTACTACAAATACAAAATTTCAGGTCGATCTGACAACTAGAAATACCCCGAAAACACCTTTGAGTATGACACGTGATAAGCCATCTGGCTTGCGTTTACTGTACTTGGATTCCGGAGGCAAAAAGACCTCAAATCGCATGTAAATCATATAAAACTACAAAATAAACAGCCCATTTACACGTATTTGCATGCCGTTGACATAACCGATGCGTTAAAAGTGTTTTAAGTTTCTTAAAACATGATCGGGTGAGCACTAAGGTCCAAAAATCTGGTTTCCGTACTTTTTTTTACTTTTTTTACCCGAAAAATCCCATTTTCCTTTAAAAATCGTAGAAAACACATGTGCAACTATACTTTTCACATGTCTTTCCGCTAAATGTAATCCAATCAATAAAATAACACAGCTAAATACTGATTTTCTATAGATATTGTACCTGAAGACCCGGTATGTGCGTTTTTTAAAGGTTATATTACACTAATTCCATTTCCCACAGGGTCCCATTATAAAACTGCCAACTTTCAAAGCATTTTTCTTGTATCTCCTATATATCAAATTTTGCAAGACCGGTATCATTTTAATGATAAATCTGTCCTCTTTCAATAAATGCAGTCAAAAATATGGTCTCGCAACTTCTAAGAAAGTAAAATTCGCCCAAAGACAAGCACCCTCGGAAAACAGAGTTTCGAATGTGAAATTTTGACAAACGTCCCGTACTTCAATAAACGCACCCCAAACAGCCATCTTTCAACGTAATCCCCAATGAAATGTGCCAAAATGTTGCTGACACACACAGGATGCAGGAAATAATCACAAAAAGCATGGGTGCGATCGCTCAATCGCTTTCAAGAGCAAAGGAACTCTTTAGAAATAGGCACTACTTTCGAATGGACCACGGACGTATTTGCATGCCGTGGACATAACTGATGCGTTAAAAGTGTTATAAGTTTCTTAAAACATGATCGGGTGAGCACTAGGGTCCGAAAATCTGGTTTCCGTACTTTTTTTTTACTTTTTTACCTGAAAAATCCCATTTTCCTTTAAAAATAGTAGAAAACACATGCAATTATACTTTTCACATGTTTTCCCGCTAAATGTAATCCAATCAATAAAATAACACAGCTAAATACTGATTTTCTATAGATATTGTACCTGAAGACCCGGTATGTGCGTTTTTTAAAGGTTATATTACACTAAGGACAAGGGACGTTAAGGGTCGTTATTTGCCTTTATCCAAATTATTTACAACCTACTATCAACATTAAGTGCAGAGTCATATTTTCAAAATATCCTCAATGCATGTATTTGTTCAAAAGACGTTATCTCCAGCCCGAGACAAAGACGCCCACTGTTTTCCAATTTTGACGTCATTTAACGTTGCTTTCCGGCAACGTCACAACTCCGAATATTATAGACGCAGATTGCCGCGCTTTTTTTTCAATCAGCATTAAGGTGATCCAAAATGTGATGAATGATTTAATTCATTTTCATAAATCAAATTCACGTATAACATATCATATTAACAATATAATGCATATTAAACAATATTACTGCTTCACATGGCCATTTTTTTTTGCGCAAAACAATCACAAAATTGTTATTACATTTGAAAGATTGGTTTCAATCGCATCTTAATAAAACTATGACATTCCTATAAGTAACAACGAACCGATTAATAAAACAACAACACATACGGTGTAATATCATTACCTATTGTAATACCATATTCCGTTTACATATCCTGATTGCATAACCTTGTATATAATAAATTACCTATACATGTAGTTCAGATTCGCGTATTTTTTTCTCAAGAACAGATTTCTGGTGTGCCGACAGAAAGTGATAATTTTTAATGTAATTTACTAACATATATTTAAATTAAAACATATTTAATTATTAAATAATCTATGCAGGAAACAATATTGAAATTGTTTATGATTTTACACCTTACACTAATAATTACGACGTGACATAAACACCGACTCGTTTATATATGTACTGCAGAAACTGATAAGATGTACGAGTGACATTGAATTGGATTGAGCGCTGTGAGAAACAATCACTATTCATTTTTGAAACAAATATGATTTCAAATAATAAAGTACGCATTTTTTTTAAATAACGCCACCAATGCAGCTAATGCAGGCTATATATATGAATCCCCAAACATGGTTATTTAATACGACACGTTAGCAGCATCTGAGATGTCTGCAGCCCAATTTCTCGGACCATCTGACAGTTGATCAGCTTGGTGTCGCCGGAAACAAAGATACCACAGCGCACTTGTAACGTGCGCACATGTTCCAACTACACGTGCTCCCACTGGGCAGCTGCAAAACCATGCACCGACTGACCCCTCCTTGAAACGTATGTAAGACCAATATTGCTTTCGGAACACATGCCGACTTTTGAACTTCAAGCACAGCAAACTCCTATTGTGCACATAACCGTGAATTGAGTATATTCCGTCACTTGACATGTGCTCTTGTGTATAAGAAGCCGCTAGCTTTACTGTGTATACACCTAAGATAAGACATCTTAGTTCATCCTCGGTCATTATTGGACAGTAAATGTCTAGTTCGTCCACCGGTTTCCACGATGCATTGGTTATTTTTTCTATGTCGTTGTCAGAGATGAATTGTTGTAAATCGTTGTTCTGCCCTGACAAATACAACATCCTCTCTGCAACTATTTTGTCGTGTTCAGGGTCCCCGCTACTTAGAGCCGGTCTGAAGCGGTTACAGATTGCTCCAACTATTCGCACATAGTCACCTTAAATAAATAGCATATGCATAACAGGAATCTCATTACATAAATATACACATTATTGTAAAGACATTTTAATAATGTTAATATATATGTGTAGGATTGTATTAAGTGAAAATAACGTGACTGTTTCAGTCTGTTTTCTCCATGTACGTTTTAACGCAAGAATGGGTTATCTATTTTGTGAAATGATTATCAATGTTAGATTAAATATTTTATCAATAAATGGCACTTGGGTGTTATGCATTGTCCTGGCTTAATATGTCCATGTCTTGAGTCTGCCATTGGTTGACTCGACAACCCATCGTATCTATAAAAACAATACACTTATACACATAGACAACTGAAACGATAGTTATTTTAACCGTGCTATTAAATAATCGAATAATTGGCGAATTATCGGTTAATCGAATAAGTTTGAAAATAGTATATAATTATTCACAAAAAGGTATAAATGCATCTCAATATATTACATTTATATTGTGATCTAATCATAAATCAAGTGCATGTGCGCGGAGATTTTTACCTTCGCGACAAGCCTCGACTTGTTAGACTCTTCGCTTGTGTGCTGTGTAGACCCCCTTCGCATAAAAGATGGCATCTGCATAGTTACACCAAGTTCTTCGAGAACAGTTGACGCATCTCGGAAACCTCTGTCAACTACGACCACATCACCTTCCTGAATCCAGCTCTGAAACGTTTTGTTTACGGCATGAATGTATGCATACGATCGTATTGACTATTATTTGTATTATAAATATCATCATAATCATCCATTATCATCATTATTATCATCATCGTCATTATCCCCATCATCATCATCATCATTATCATCATCTACATCATAATAATGAATACCACCACAATCATCGTAATCAATATTAACATCGTTATCAGTATAATCATCATACTAATCATAATCGATATCATCGACAAAATCATCATCAGCATCATCATCACCTTCAAGTTGGTTTCCTACATTTTGTATTGTTTGATATTTTTTTTCATGTTATATGACATGTTTGAATTTAACCCAACCTTTAAATCTTCAGTATTTTGATTGATGATGTGTTTCAGTATATTTGCGTCTGAGTTTTTGCCGTCTGCCAAGTACGGTCCCAAAAAAGATATATTGTAGCCAGTGGTGGCCACAACAACCATTGGTTTGACAAGTGGTCTGTGCTTGTGCATGGAGTACGACCGACGTGCGAACGAAAAGTTTGAACTTTTTTGTATATATATGTATGTTCCATCTAAAACAATTATTGATTTATTTTGGTCAGATGCAGCGAACAATTCTTGCGCTAGAGGTCTTGTATGGTTAGTTCTTATCTCCTCCCTGGAAACATGTTTAAATCCCATATTCTTTGGCACGAACGATTTCATCAAAGATTTTCTTGACGATTTCAACGCACGCCGAATCTGTAACATAAACATATTATTTATAAAGCCCACTTTATTTAAATTTCCATAAGATTATTGCGTTTTTTTTAAAGTGCTTTAAATATTTTTTACCTCTTGAAATATATCCTGTTAAACTAAATAGATATAGAACGATTTTCATTTTCGGCTATAGTAAGCAATCTTTCAATTATGCATACTATTACATACATAATTGCACTAAGAAAATGTTGAACACTAATGACTGTTAACCATCATATTCATCGTCGGAAAAGATCGAAAAGTTACTTTTTCTCCACGATATATTGTGAACATGAGATCTAGAAATGGAAATTTAAGTTTATCAGTATCATCATTAAATATATGGATAAATTTGGTAAATCATGTAACAGTCGACTTGGTATTTAAAGCACTGCGAAACATGTTCGAATGGACCTGGTCTTTCTTGTCCGTATGTCGTCTACATCACCGATAATATATATATATATAAACAAAAACGCTGTATTTATTTTATGCCGAAGCTTTCGACATCACGGTCTTCATCAGCGGCAATTTTCTTTCAAGATGTTTCAAATATGTACGGATATGACGTCGTGCATTTCCGGCGTCAACGTTGTTTTCGCGCCCTTTCATGTCTGTTTATTCTTGCACGTTGATGCCAGCGGGACGGTGTGTATTTCGAAGTTTATTAGGTCCTTCCGCGCAACTACCTAATCAGATTTTAGTCAAACAAAAGTTTGAACAAGATTTGAATTATATATGCAATGTTTAACTATTTACTGAGGTAATAATTTTGAGGTGGTCTTGTGCTGTGGGGAAAACAGTTGACCACCAACCGAACTCATATGCGCCGGGAGCGGGTATCAAACCTGGGTCGCCTGAGTGATAATCGAGTGTGCTTACCAATGATATAGCCGGGCAGTCGGTGTTTATTTCATTATAACATTTACGAACTGCACAGGCTTACTGCTGTATTTAGTATTTATTGTCAATAATTAGCCATGATTGATAACTTTATGCAAAGTGGCTTCGTTTTTTGTGTGTTTGTTATTTCCTTGCTATTGTCCGAGTTTTAACTGCAATGCAAAATATGTAGTTAAATGTCGGACACTTTTAATTTCGTCAAATACATAATAAACTTTCAGATATTTTTCATAAAACTATTAAATTTTATCTCCTTAAACAATAAAACAATCAATATCTTAATGAATATACAATCGTATAGCCGTTGCGCAATGAAAATCACTGAACGAACCTTAGCATTCAAATTGCCCGCCTTTCTGGAAACAATGCGTATCGTCATAAGCCTGTGTGTGGCACGTCATTGGTTTTGTGTTTACATAAACGGTGTCGATGCACATACTGTGCAGATGTATTTTTCAAAGTGAATGGCTATGTGTCACTAAATGCGTGTAACAAGGGATTTCAAGTCGGTTATTGTATATTTTATTATGTGTTTTACTGTCAACTGTCCGACTTTTAAAGACGTCCGACTTTTCACGGATTGACCCTATGATTTTCGTGACTTTTATATTATACACTTCAACATCGATATTTCGAAGTCATCGGGACCGTTAAAAAAACTTCGGATTAATGATAATTCGAAATAAACATTTGACAGAAGACTTCTTTGATTCTCTAAAAATAAAACGCTATGGACTTCGCATGGTTCGGTTACACGCTACTATTAATAATTGTTTTACTTAAAAACGTAAACTAGTCAGATAGCAATAGATAGCTTCTAACGGAGGAATAAAACGATTATTTTTCTTCTTTTTTATTTTCCTCTTATTACAGAACATATAAAATAGAATCAATAGCACAAAGTATCAGAACCTTGTTAGAGCCATGTTGACAGTGTGTTTGCCGGAACACCAAATTATCTGCTATTTGCTACGCGCAGACGACAAAGTGTAATTATCGGCTTTAGACAAAGGTGTGAACTTACGCTTAGTGTTTCGCAGTTTTGACTTCGGATTAAAGATTGATAATTAGGTGCGAATTTTATTGTTGGGACCGAAAGAATCACTTCGAATTAACGATTTCTTCGGTTTAACGAAGTTCGGATTAACAATGAAATTTTACATTAAACAAAGAAGAACCAAAATCGGGACCCGAAAAATACTTCGAAATAACGGTGACTTCGGATTATCGGTGTTCGAAATAACGGTGTTGAAGTGTATAACTGACTGAAAACATGTTTTCTACAACATACCTGTCTGTTGATATAAGGTGATGAAACTTAACCTCACATATTTTGTTTAAATTACTTTTACTGTTCAGCTAAAATGATGCGAAGCAGACGCTGTATCTTCCATGTAGATTTATCCCATTGTGTACACACCGGTCTTAATGACAATAACGTAGTGACGTCACCATCTATGTATAGAATGGATTTATCCCGCTCGCTTGATAAGATTACTTCCCATAGGCCTAAATAAGTTAATGGAGTTGTCTCCCGTGAATTATAAATTATAGGGAACACTACCTTTTTCTAAGTTAAGCTGGTAAAAAAGCAACTTGATTGCTAACGCGATATTGCGTGGAAACAACCGTTCATGGTGATTAATTATAAAGTGTTCAATCAAATTTCGATTTAGAAGAAAATAAATGTATTTTTCACATACAGCGCACTCGTTAACCAAAAATAAAAAGATATCGACGAACAAATAACGAAAATGTATTGCATTTTTTTTAAGAATCAAGTTGGTTAACGTGTGCGCTGTTGTCATGAAATAGTGATAAACATTGAAAAATGCTCAAAATTTGCGTTTTTCGAAGAAACGCGCGAGTTTGAAACGTTCCATGTGATGTCATCTATGCGATGCACGATGCAATAACTATGTTCACGTAAAGCGCACGTCGTATTTTTCAAATTCTGATCTTGAATGAATGCAATAATTAACTTTTACAAATATTAATATTTTTTCAGGCAAATAACACCCCTTAACGTCCCTTGTCCTTCCATTTCCCATAGGGTCCCATTATAAAACTGCCAACTTTCAAAGCATTTTTCTTGTATCTCCTATATATCAAATTTTGCAAGACCGGTATCATTTTAAAGATAAATTTGTCCTCTTCCAATAAATGCAGTAAAAAATATATGGTCTCGCAACTTCTAAGAAAGTAAAATTCGCCCAAAGGCAAGCACCCTCGGAAAACAGAGTTTCGTATGTGAAATTTCGACAAAAGCCCCGTACTTCAATAAACGCAACCCAAACAGTCATCTTTCAACGTACTCCCCAATGAAAAGCGCCAAAATGTTGCAGACACACATAGAATACAGGACATAATCACAAAAAGCATGGGTGCGATCGCTCAATCGCTTTTAATACCGAAGAGAAAAGGAACTCTTTTGAAATAGGCACTACTTTCGAATGGACCACGGAGGGATACAAAATGATTTAGTGTGAGGTAACCTTAAAGAAAACTTTAACTTTTCAGATCATGGAAAAAACGCATCTACAGCATTATTAATATATTTGTAATACAAATACAAAATTTCAGGTCGATCTGACAACTAGAAATACCCCGAAAACACCTTTGAGTATGACACGTGATAAGCCATCTGGCTTGCGTTTTCTGTACTTGGATTCCGGAGGCAAAATGACCTCAAATCGCATGTAAATCATATAAAACTACAAAACAAACAGCCCATTTACACGTATTTGCATGCCGTGGGCATAATTGATGCGTTAAACGTGTTATAAGTTTCTTAAAACATGATCGGGTGAGCACTGACGTCCGAAAATCTGGTTTCCGTACTTTTTTTTTTACTTTTTTTACCTGAAAAATCCCATTTTCCTATAAAAATCGTAGAAAACACATATGAAATTATACTTTTCACATGTTTCCCGCTAAATGTAATCCAATCAATAAAATAACACAGCTAAATACTGTTTTTCTATAGATATTGTACCTGAAGACCCGGTATGTGCGTTTTTTAAAGAAAACTTAAACTTGTCAGATCATGGAAAAAACGCATCTACAGCATTATTAATATATTTGTACTACAAATACAAAATTTCAGGTCGATGATCTGACAACTAGAAATACCCCGAAAACGCCTTTGAGTATGGCACGTGATAAGCCATCTGGCCTGCGTTTTCTGTACTTGGATTCCGGAGGCAAAATGACCTCAAATCGCATGTAAATCATATAAAACTACAAAATAAACAGCCCATCTACACGTATTTGCATGCCGTGGACATTACTGATGCGTTAAAAGTGTTATAAGTTTCTTAAAACATGATCGGGTGAGCACTGAGGTCCACAAATCTAGTTTCTGTACTTTTTTTTACCTTTTTTTACCCGAAAAATCCCATTTTCCTTTAAAAATCGTAGAAAACACATCCGAAATTATACCTTATACTTTTCACATGTTTTCCCGCTAAAGGTAATCAAATCAATAAAATTAGACAGATAAATATTGATTTTCTATAGATATTGTACCTGAAGACCCGGTATGTGCGTTTTTTAAAGGTTATATTACACTAATTCCATTTCTAATAGGGTCCAATTATAAAACTGCCAACTTTCAAAGCATTTTTCTTGCATCTCCTATATATCAAATTTTGCAAGACCGGTATCATTTTAATGATAAATCTGTCCTCTTCCAATAAATGCAGTCAAAAATATATGGTCCCTCAACTTCTAAGAAAGTAAAATTCGCCCAAAGGCAATCACCCTCGGAAAACAGAGTTTCGAAAGTGAAATTTCGACAAAAGCCCCGTACTTCAATAAACGCACCCCAAACAGCCATCTTTCAACGTAATCCCCAATGAAATGCGCCAAAATGTTGCAGACACACACAGGATGCAGGAAATAATCACAAAAAGCATGGGTGCGATCGCTAAATCGCTTTTAATACCGAAGAGAAAAAGGAACTCTTTAGAAATAGGCACTACTTTCAAATGGACCACGGAGGGATACAAAATGATTTAGTGTAATAATAAACAGTGTATACTAGGTTTGAGTTAATTCAGTCAAATAGATAAGTACTTTTATAAGGAAAATGTAATGATCGTCATGAAACACGTTATGAAATAATTATTGTCGCGACTGTACAACACATAGTTTACATCACCTCGCCCATTTGATGATGTCCCTTACAGTTGGCGACATATGACTCTCGTTGGAATAGTTGTTGTTTTTTCTATACTAATATTAACCATTTTTCATATGTTCACATTTCCGATGTATTGATGTATTTATTAATTATTTGAGTGGTTATCTGAAGGTATCTGATCTATTTAGGGATGCAAAACTCTATTTATTAAGCTTTACAATATTATGCAGTCACAACACTACATCAGCGCGTAAAAAATGCGTAACATCACAATTATAAAGCTTCAATTTGACTTCAGAGGTTAAACACGCTATTGTGTGTATCGAACATATTCAATTAACAAACCTTCATTTGTGGACAGGTTTCAATGTTTCAATGTTGGCTTCAATTATTGTTTTAAGTGCTTGTGTACTGGGGATTTAAATTTTCATATGTATATTCTATTACCCGTTGGAATTGATGGTATAAGTGTAATAATACAAAAACAATAAAATTCATTGAATAAATGAATTGAGATGACGTTGCATGTGTAGAATAACGTACATGTGGACAAAACATTATACCGTTTGAATGTATTAATCTGTGTTGCGTTCGAATATCGAAGAATGAGATTCATGGCACAGTCATTTGTATTAGTTGTTGTGCACGTGTATTGAATTACGATTCCTGGACGTATGTATTTCTCTTTACTTACGCTAACTTAATACTTCCATTTTTGTATCTTAGCATTCAATCTACAAAATTTTAATATGATGGCGCTTCTATAAATAAATAAGTTTTGGAGAAGTCTTCGGAATCAAATTGTTTGCATGTCGTTTTTTACATTTTCCTTATAATTGATAAATTTAAAATTTTGTGTATAATATTTTAAACATTAACCAACACTTTTTTACAAACGTTATTCAACATTATTTATAAAATATAAAGAAGTGAAACTCCAGTTGCTCCAGCAGTAGTGCATTCCTGTTAAACACACGTTCGTTGTTCTTTACTAGTGGCAAGTGACCAATGGCAAAAACAGTACGGCACAATACGAAGCAACATTCATACATAGTAGAATAAAGCTGGTCTCACTGCCTTGGAACTGTCAATGCTAAGCAGTAGGGTATTAAACCTCACACTTGGAGAGAAAATATTCATTATACATATACATATAAGTGCATATACAGTATACATGTAAGTGCAAATAAAATTTGACCTCATTGCATTGCAACTCAATTTAAACAGTAAATACAAGGGAATTTAAACGCATACAATTTAATTACTATTGAATTACTCAATGGTAGGCAAATGATTCGGTACATAGGTGTGATAGGAAAAAGTACGTTAAATATTAAACCAAATTAAATAATAATAAACCGGTATTAACCGTAAAATGTATTGCTTATTACCCGCTTTGTAAATTAATGTCAGTTACAAAATAATGTTAACATATGTTCATCAGCTTTCTTAAATGTTTTCAAATATATTGTTTTATGTTGCATATCATGGTATATATTTCAATGCTAAAACATATTATTTTTACAAATATGTATTATGTTCCTACCCGGCGCAAGATGTCTATTAACTGTAATTCCGAAATAAAAACAATAAAATAAGCTTTCAAAAAGGCAATTTTATAATATACAATAAACAATTCATTATTATAAAAGTTGCATTTACGCAAGGCTTGTAGCGGTAGTAAAAAATAATTATGTTTATAAGCTCATTGTTAATATTATCAAACATTATGAAATGATGTTCAGCACACCCAAGTCAGTCATTTCCAATTCTATCGTTATATTATTCCTGTATTGCTTTCAAATCAAACACATATATATGACAAGACATATCGTTTTATAATAATTGGACGTTTATTGGCTTAGTATCTAACTAGAAGAGCGCGGCTTAAACGGTCGTCGAGCACATGGAAACGAGCTCATGAACTCTTCAGACTGTTTATTCGATGCAGTTAGGATGTATACTTTAAATTAATGCATTAAGAAAAAAAGATTTAACGTCTTCAAAAGTATTTACTAAAGTGTTAATAGGTGTATCAATATAGACAAGTAAAACTTTTTTATTTAAAAAGGTCAATTACGACATAATACGGAAACATGAAACATGAAAATTTGCTATTGAGTCTCATTCAGATATTTATATAAAAAACACGAAACTGCATGTGCACCGACGTGAGAGAAATCTTAAAATAGCACGAGATCTACTAAAAGCCAAACATTTGAACTAGGCGCTTACTTATTAGAGACATCAGTTGGTAAGTTATGAACCAGCGTCTCCCTTTACCTCACCGTTCACAGAGAATACCCTAAAAATATATGCCAGCTAGCTAGGTTAATAAAGTGCTGAACTAGAAATCCGATGATCGTCTGTTCGATCAGCTTCGATACATAACTTGTATGGAAATTGGTCATGAAATCCTTTCTAAGGCCATTATTCCTATATCTATTATACAACTCGAGCATATGTCAGTTACAAACATACGTCTCTGTACGTAGTGCTGGTACACGAGCTAACCAAGGACAACGTGTGTTGTAAACTAAATCCACCAAACAATAAAAATCTTACTTAATCGAACTTAATCGAATGTCACCATGCAGTGCCTTTGTGTGTTTTAAATGCTTTTACATCAAAAAGTTTATAGACGCAATGTCTTCATTTGTTGCAAAATGCAAACTTTAAGTTATATAAAGTTCAAAATTACAAACACACGCTTGCTTTATAGATGTACGTTTTAACTGTAACTTTCTAATTCCTAAACACGTTTCATTTCCCCTATTTCATAACCAACATATTTTTATAATAACCTTACTTTTATTTAGATAACCATCATATAACAACATCATAGCAAGACTGTCTTTGCCTATGAAAACAAAATGTAATTATTGAAGCGTCACAAGTGCGCAGCTGTTCCTGATAAGCTCATCCCTGGAAGTATACCAACATGTTCATAACTAACTCAACTATTTAATAATGAGCAGCAGGTGAAAATGGAATGGTCCGCACATTACCGATTCTGTCAATATTAATTTAATTTAGATATGGCTTCACATAATTTTCAATATAGATTCAACAATCAAAACATAATACGTCATTGAGGTCATGTTAAGTACTATCAAAGATAGTACACTTTTACCCAGAAGTCGTCTACAACAAAAAGCAATACAATATCATGCTGTACATTCTGACAGAAGAATCTAGAGTGGTACATTACTGGTGTTATAATTTCGTGATCTATTGTATCATAAACATTTCCAAGTACACATTAGCCCTATAAGATAGCAACAGTCTACTTACGTTCCATAGACAATGTAAAGAAACCACTTTTACAGTGGCTTTAATATTGATCATTTTCATAAGAGTGGTAGTGCTTGTATTAAGGTTAAGACAGAAAAACACATACTGCGAAGCAAATATCGCATATAATTGAGTATAAATGAGAAAACTATCTTGTACTATTGTCACAGTGGTGCATAATTCGTGTCATGTAAAAGTCTCGATAGAATGAAACATAAAACATCAAAATTGTCAATAATGTACCTATTTTCAATATGGCCTGTTTATGTTTCCTGTTAACCACATAATAACACATAAATTATACTAACACAGAAACTATTGTGTTAGTAAAATTGTATTTACACGCAAAGTTTTATATTGCTTAAACGAACTATAACTTAAAATCAAGTCAGTAAAATTAATTAAATGATTTCATTTAAAATCGTAATGTGATGAAATATATCATATAATAACATACTTTTAAACATCATTAGTATTAAGAATACTTCCTGGTGCAATTTAACCTCTTAGCATAGTTGCCAAGCGTCAAAGGAAAGAAAAAATCATTTGGCAAACACAAACACAGAGTTTACGTCCATCTCAACAACTCTTATATTAAACACTTCAGATAACACTTAACATTTTTTATCGTCCCAACATGGCTCATCTGAAAACACGTTATCTTTGATTTTGAACAAAATATCCGATCGTGAAATGATTCATCAACCGATGTTCTTTAATTGTAAAATAACATCATTTATATTTCAGTATTTTATCTATCATTAAACGCATATTTTATAATTATGAAGACGCATTAATACAACAATTAAATATATTTCATTGAACAATTCACCCATATGTGTTAGTTTTAGTTTAGGATGGTATTCATATATTAAGCCGGATAGTACCGATATATATATATTGATAGTCATAATGTTTTTTTTTTTATTTATTATTATATGCTGAAACATTCACACTGTGTTTTTAACTAAACAATACATTATCAAAATAGAACAGTCAAAAAGTGTGGGATTTAACCTTTTTGACGTTTCACGACAGGTCGCATAATATCGGGATCCCTCGTACCAGGTGTATAATGTATAACAGATAAGGATGACTGTATGGCGAAATAGTAGATGATGATAATTTCTTTAAAACAAGAAGCATGTCATTTTATAGTGAGGCTTTAAGTGGTAATCTCACTCTTAAAAGTACAAACAAGCTATTCATTTAAAGTGCGTATAAGCGTTTTGTGCGAACTGACCTTGTATTACAGCATCCAATATGCGAATAATGATCAACCATCTTAAAATAATTACATGATATCTTGCTTATGATAATCTTTGTGAATTAGTGATAATTATTTGTTTTCACATTAACAATAACATAAAGAGTAGGTCAAAGACATTACTAGCCGGTTCTAGCCCAGATCACATATTAAGATCTCATGGAAGAAGAAACATACAAAGAAATCTAGGCTGGCAACGTATCTTTGATTATGGGAGCATAATAGCAACATTTGGCTCTTGAATAATATACTCCAATGTCTAAAATGGTTATTTATTATCTTGTTGTACTTTCCTAATAATCGAGGGAAAGTTCATCACTTTCACTTGGATATTACCCAATTACAATGCCAACGCATACCAATTAGTTAAAATGAGGGCAATTACCATTCGAAATCAGAAGTAAGACACAACAAACATGTGAAGCACAGGTATTGATGGATTGAAATAGATTCAACGAAGAAAATAATACTGAAGTGTCAAACTTCGCATCGCCGCATATTGTAAATAAATATATTTGAAAATGATCTGCATAACCGTGCCATTAAACTCCGTGTGGTTATCATTCAAGCCGATGTCGGATAAAATGGAAGAAAAAAAGTTTACAACATTGATCACAGTTTCCCGTTTTCATCAAAACTGAGGGTTTTCCCCCTGAAGACTGGAATCCTTTATCGTATACTGATATGATTGTTTTCATTCTTATGATACTGAAATTGCCATTACTATAGAGCTTTATTAACAGCTAAACGCTGTCATCATTTACATTTGTGTAAATACAGATGTGTCAATTGACATTTGGCATTGCAGAAATTTAATTACTATTGCAATGTACTTACACAATATTTACATATGTTTTTGCAATGCTATGTTTTGTAATCACCTATTCTGTACTAAAATGTATAAAAACCCGTTTCTCTTTGCACATATAAAGAGCTGTTAATTGATAATATACGTATATATTAAGCAATATACTATTTCGGCTTTATGTCCAGAAGATATATAGCTATATAAACCATTTACATTACAGCCCATGGATATTATATGATAAATAACACATGAACCTCAGAAGTGAAAAAGATTTGACGCCAACAATACCCACGTTTTTCTATATTTCATCTTGATGGTGCAACAAATCAAATATTACAGTCATGAGCTTTGCAGATTAAGAAAGAATTTTTTTTTAAGTTTCGCTTAAATACATTTATATAAAATTGTCGATCCCCATGGCTGGCAAGTTGCAACCCAGATGGCATAATTAAAACAAACTTTGTACATTTCTTAATATAACTGCAAACCAACTGTTAAAGCAATGTTAAAGCAATGGCTTATGCCGTTCCAACTAGCGAATCAGGAGGAGCAGAAAGGTTTGACGGACGCACAGGCACACTCGTGTAAGGCGGACGAGGGACATGACGGTATTCCTATAGTTCACCATGCGCACTTTCATCTCAGGTGTGCTAAAGAGCTCATTATGAAGTAATTATATTTTGGTCTTATGTGATTCTGCATCTAAGATTTTCAGTTTATGAGATGGCGTGACCTATCAAGCAGGACCCAAAGTTAAAGGACATGCATCAAATTTAATTGTTACGTAGGACTATTGCACCCAAAAGCATTGTCAAGACAGTAACCAGCCTGAGACTGGTCAAAATAATTAAGCAGAAGTGAAAAGCCATATAAGATTGTTCTTGCCAAATACAATGCCGTTAACTGAAGTGCCAGGATCACTATTCAGTACCAAGAACTATACATAACTGTACAGAAATAAACAGACATTTTTTCAAAAAATATTACCTGTTGTCACAAAAATATATAGCTCCTTTTTGTTTAACGTTTTAAACTATTTGTTAACTTTGACGCTTAAGATATCTACCGTTTCCTGTTTCTAAGTTCACCCACAGGACAGTCACGCTCAACGTTGACAGTATATCGGTCGCTAAAAACTTATTGATATTCTTCATATAAATAATAGTTATACGATAGACGAAATCAATTTATTCAAAAATGTTTATTTAATGAGAAACATTGTTTTAAGCGAACAATTTATTATCATATTCAATGAAAGGAATATTTTATTTTATTATTTTGTATGAACTCTCTTTTGCATAAGCCCTTCTGCTTTATGTTTTGTTTAGGTGAAACCAATTAACTTGCAAGTGTTATGGTCGTGTTACGTTATGTGGATAAATCTTACATTAAGAAGGAAAAAGTGTGTTCCAAAAACCATTGGATAAAACTGTGTTCCAAAAACCATTGGATAAATATAAAATTTACATTTTACACAAATCATTTATTTCAACACCTGATAAAGATTTGAAGCACTTAAGCTCATTTCACGGACTGTGAAACACTTGCAGGATATCATATAGTGTAAGATTTTTCTTTAAATATATAATCAAATATGTATACTTTTCTTTGCAGCTTATTAACGCAATTGCAATTAAAACTATATACCTACAAAGGCTTTTAAAGGCAAGAATAATCGCAATATTTGTAAGAAAACGTATACCTTAGTGAAACAAAAGAAAAAAAAACAATATATAAAGGAGCATCATAGAAACGAACATTCAAAATACAGATAGTTTGTTTGCCATGCATATGTATTCATTATATAAATTGCTCAACGCAAAACATACAAGCACGTTCATTTAGTTAAAATAGTTGCTCACAATAGAAACACGAACACAGAGACAAAAATTGTGTCGCAAAACAAATACTTATTTCGCGCATAAAACGATTGTTTTGTTTAGAATGTTGCTACAGATTCTTTTTTAAATGGCTAAAACCGTTTTCAAAGAATAATTGTAACTGTTTCTGCCAATAAGCACACTATGCTACATCATATTCATATACATGAATGCTGCATAAAAATTACCCTCAATATTGAGCTTGTTTTTCGATCAAACTGTTTTTCATAATATTAAAAAACGTTCTTGAACGTCGAGAATGAGAATGTGTATATAAATTGTATTGATTGAAAGATTGGTATATACTAGTGATGGGCATATCGGTTGAAATTTGCTAGTCGATTAATCGACATAATCGGACAGACAAACCGATACGATAATCGGTTATAATCGGATAATCGGCTTATTCTGTTATGCTGTTTATTTTACAGTCTTTAGACTCTTTACTTTCGTATTATGTGTTGGCGAATGTCTCAATGAATAACATATTCAGATTTGTTTACACTTAGTTATATTGTAATAAATTCTGAATAAATGCATAAGAAATGGTGATATTTTGTCTACTATAAATGTTTACTTGTGTCGTGTTCTGAAAAAAATGTGCATCATGCTTGTGCGTAAATTGTCCGCTTATATAAAATATTTAGTTTAAATGATGTCTTTCTTATCGAAAATGCAATTTAGGCTGAAAGTGTCGTCCCTGATTAGCTAATGTTAATACAGTTAGTATGGTTTGGTTTCATTTAATTGCCACCAATACTTACGGCTATAAGTATATTCTTTACGACAAAGCCGGCACACTGCAACAGTAATGTCTAATGTCTTCGATGATGGTTTCCCTGGTTTAGTTTTATAAAAACCAAACACCTTCCAACATCTGGTAGTACCCGAAGTTTCGACCCGGGATAGTCGAATATTTCACGCTGCGCCTCGGTCTGTTCTTTTTGATCGTTTTGGAGTATTTCGCTGCACACTATGGACGGCATTTTGATTTAAGGATATTGTACCAAAGTTAAATTCGAAAGAAAGGGTTACAAAACACAAATATTTTAATTTCGATTAATCGAGTGGCGGAACTCGATGTCGGCGATCGCAATGAAGCAGATTTGCGCGATGATTAATCGACTCCAGTCGATTATCGGCCCATTACTTGTATATACATTGCAATAAAGAAGTACACTGAACATTAATATCAGCAAGGTTGGCATTGTACTTTGTTTCAATGATTGATTTTGATCGCATGTGGTATTATTTGTTTACACAATTTATTAATTTTATTCGCAATGCCTATTAACCATATGTTGCGTGTGTGTTTGTCAGAGTTTATTTACAGGTCATCGCTGAGTTTTCACGACTACCGTATGTGCTGACCTACCATACGTAGCAAATGCCATGTCTTATTTAACCGACTTCTTCACTCAATGGTAATGTGCCACATACTAACTGCTTCTCGACGAGGTCTAGACCGATTGATACAATATGCATATACGAGTATGTATCGATAATGAAATACTTACCCAACAACCGTTTCAAATGAATTCACGCTTTTACCGTATAGCGTTTAGACTAATACAAACAAATAACGTTCAAA